>NC_081849.1:13955261-14255261 GCF_963259705.1 Myotis daubentonii
CAAGTGCTTATTCATGAGGAGTAGCAAGGCCCAACCTGCCTTCTCTGGGATTGTGTAGCTCACTGAACTTAGTCTTGTTTATTGTCAGGCCTGAACTTGATGCTTGCTTATTTATAAAGGACAGTATCTAAGTATTAGGACTGTTTCAGACTCATTCATTTTCAAGCTTGTGTTTATGTTTGTAACTAGATCAAACTATAGGTCTCTGCTGCTGGCTTAAGCCCACCCATAGAAATGATGTGCATTCAGACACTGTATCTTTGCTTTTCATTGATGGAAAATGGGCATTTTCAACCTTTTTGCCATTACCAAAGTCAGGGATAAAGGAAGCCAGCATCAGGGATCCAATTCCTTATGGACAGTTTCTGTATTTACTTTCAGATAAATATTGGTCATAAGTGGGAGTACTAAAAAAGGTTTGAGTAAATAAGTGAAAATCTTTCTCTGGTGATTATTTAAAAATAAACAGTTCCTATGGTTTTTTATTGAAGTATATTACCAGATTACATTTATGATAGGGTATCTGTATGCCACAAAAGTAATGCCATCACTCTTATATTCTAGGTGGGCCTCTTGGGAAGAACTGGGTCAGGGAAGAGTACTTTGTTATCGGCTTTTTTGAGACTGCTGAACACCGAAGGAGAAATCCAAATAGATGGTGTGTCTTGGGATTCAATAACTTTGCAAGAGTGGAGAAAAGCCTTTGGAGTTATGCCACAGGTAAGCTGGAAAAAAATAGGGAAAAAAGTAACTAAATATAATTTTACCATTATTTGATGTTTGCAATCAAGAAATTCACATTTCCCTGCAAAATGTATTTGTTATATATTTCTGCCCATTTTGTGCAGTGTAAACTTTTCATTAGGAGAAGAACTATCTCTAAAAGTTCAGAATTCTCTGCTATCCAGTTATTGAAATATTAATATTTTTGATGGCCTGTCCCAGAAGACATAATCTGTAGTAAGGAGGCTGGGGCTTTTGTCCCGCTTCAGTGGTCTGAGTTTCAAGTCAGCGACCACAGCAGGTTGAGAAATGCTTTGCGAGATATGAAAGACGCTGCTGAAATCACCAACACTTGGAAGCATGAGGTAGTGGAATTGAAAGTAAAAATGTAATGATTGTACTTTTGTTCTTTGGATAAGAATAACCATGTCAGATTAACCTGTAGCTATTTTTTAAAGAAAGTTATATATATTTTTTTTTCTGAGAGAAAGGGGAGGAGGGTGAGAAGACAATAATGGGATGGATATGGGTAGAAACCACTCTAAGAGAAGTTGAGATTTAGGAACTAAGCTTTTTGCCTGGTTCTGGCTCTGCCTACATGAGCCTCTGGGTTGCAAGTTGTTTTTTTTTGTTTTTAATTGAATGTATTGGGGTGACATTGGTTCATAAAACCATAAAGGTTTCAGTGTACAACTCAATGAAACATCATCTGCACACTGCATCATCTCAAGCAAAGTCTTTGTCCATCCCCTTTCCCCCCTCCCCTGCCCACCTTTACTTACCCTCCCCCTCCCCCCTTCCCTCTGGCTATCACCACACTGCTGTCACTGTCCATGTGTTATGTGTATATTTTTTTTTTTGCTAATCCCTTCCCCTTCTTTTTTTCAATGTCACTCTTTGATCTGGGTCACACACAGTATCTCTAGCCTCACTGGCTTAGTATCACTGTTTTATTGCAAAAGGACTTCTTACATATGAGAAAAATAGCAACAGTTCCATTCTAAAATGATTCAAATGGAAACCAATGAATATCTTTAATGTGAGCAAATCTGAGAGGCATGTGCTGCATATCTACTAGTATTTGCTCTCATCTCTATGGATATAGTCACTGTTTCAATGATCACTTTGCCCCCTTTGTATTAATGGACACTGAATCCACTCCACTACCATGGTGCTCACAATTACCTACTTTTATTACAAAATTAAAATGCTAGGGACATCTCCCCGGAGATTGACTATAAATCCACCTTGAGAAAAAAGCTTGTATTTTTTAGATACTTTTGTGTAACATTTGCTCCTCTCAACTAATGAGGCACTAAATATTGTAACTGCTAAAAAGATGCTTTTCATTCATTTGTCTAGACTTTGCCTTGTTGCCAGAAGCTTAATCCTGGTTGAACTTTAAAAAACAATATTGTTTCTTCAGAAATAAAAAAAGGGATTATCAAGTGGTCTAAAGATAAACAGTGGGGAGACAAGTATCCCGAGGTGATAGCATGAGGCAGATGGCAATGTGGAAGAACACAGAATAGAATTTGGTTGTCTGAGAAGAGTTGCTGTTCAGTTGACGTTAATTATTCTGATTCCATTTTTAACTACAATAATGAAGGTTTGTTTCCTTGTTGTTCTTATTCACAAAAACATGCCCATTAGAATAAGCAACGTTCTAAAAAATAATTTCAGTTTGACTGGGAATCCTTTTGTTTATCTGCCATGTGATAGAGAGGTTTTTGTTTTATTGTCTGTTCTATTTAGGAACCTAGATATGCAGGAACCTGAACATGCAAGACCTGCAGAAAAATAGAGTGGGCCAGAGTTGTAAAAATTCTTTATCTTATCTTTCCACCAAAGTGAATCTTCCAAGCACCTTTATTTCATTTTCTCTCTCCTATGCCTGTAAGCTTTTTATAAACGAAACAAAAAATACTTTGAGATATGCCTTTAAAAATGTGTGATTGTGCTCACAGAAATGCTTCTCATTGTACATGTTTATGACCCTGGTTTCTGGGACTGTTTCTGAGTGTCACAGCATGTCTATAGACAGAATGTACTATTTCCTCTACATTGACACCTTTAGAACATTTAGTGACTATCCAAGAAATAGAGAAAAGGGGCAAACTCTTCACACCTTTTTAACATCCAAACCAAGAGATGCTTTTACTGGAAGTTCAAATCACATAATTTTGTCCCTTTCCTGGAGTTTGACCTTAAAAAAGAAAAAGAAGGAAGAAAAAGGAATTTAAAATCCTGCAAAAACTTTTTCTTTTCTTTTCTATCTTTTCCTTCCTTTCATCTTTCTGATCTGGCAAGGGCGTAGATCTCTGACATTGAGGTATCAGAGATCTCTCGGTCAGTTAGTCACTTGTTTTCATACACATGAAACTGGAATTTTGAACAAGAAACGTTCCCTTTCCTTCAGTGATCCTGAATCCTATGCAATCACAAGATGCCGTTAGTTTGGGCAAGTTCATGCAATTGTGTTTTGGCTTTTTCTGTTCTTCCCTCCTGTAGCTAGAAAATATGCAAGAAAGTAATCTTGGAGAATGCAGCTGGCCAGGAATTAGGGGATTGTGTACTTTGCAAGGTGGAGCCTTCTTTAATTTGTTCTATTTTGCCTGTGAGCTCTGAGAGCATGGATAGTAAGACCTAGAGTCAGAGCCCAGTGGGCTTAGGCAATTTGAACACTGAGACTTGTTCATTAATCTTAAGCCTTAGTTAAGCCCTTAATTCATGAAAAACAGAGAAATAACTTTAAAATGTATTTTCAAAGCTTCAGTTACAAGATTGAAAGGCTGCAAAGCTATTCCGAGGGAATGACAGGCCTCTTCTTGCAATGAGACTTTGATCTGAAACTAGTCCACGCCCACACATGACTGCCACTAGAGAGCTGGAACATCTTTTGCTGTGAGAGACATTACTTAAGCCCATAATATGTATCTATCGATCTGAACAATGAAGTTGGGAGCACAGCAGTTCTCATTCAGTTTAACAATAATTCACAATTTAATAATTTGTTATTGAACTCTTTCTTTATGCTTAAATTATAATAATCATTATAGATTCTATAGTTATATTAGTGGTATTGAGCTCCCCATTCAACCTGTGAGCTTCCATTGAGAGACTCAAAAGTACACTCATTGCCATAAGTCAGGGATCAAAGGAAAAAAACAAAAATGATAAATTAAACATATATAGTCATGGGTCCAGGCACAGACTAGTCAGGGAGTGCAGTGGGCAAGTAGGAGAGAGAATCCAGCCCCACCACATTACTGTATTCTTAAGGTGATAATTAAAGTGGGCCGTAAAGTGTGTAGGTTTTAGAAAGGGTCCGAGCAGGGAGTTATGGAGAGCATATTCCAGGATCCCAGGCAGGGATATTATGAACAAGGACAGAGAGGGGAATTAGAAAAAGTTGGGGGAGCAAAGGGCAGAGGAGGCTATATGTTAGAGAGTATTTGGAGAGAGGGAAAGACTTGGCAAGTGAGGAATAGGTTGACCCTTGAGCCAGAAGAGGTGGTGAAAGGGTGTTCGTAGGGCGGGCTGCTGCCCGCAGCACGTGGACCATGGACTTTAGGGAGCAGAATCAGGGGCAGGGCAATGGGCTGAGAAACTCGCCAGCTGTACTGTAAGAAGATAATGAGGACAATGAGAGTGGAGTCCCAGATTCAAGAAAAAAGAGAAAATAAATGGTATGGTCATTAGTGCAATACAATCTTAGTATTTCTGAGCCAAAAACTTTATGTCTTTGATAATTTGGTCCGATCTAGGAAACATTTTTATGCTATCTCTGAAAAAGTATATCCTAAAAAATTGGCTCTAAACGCTTTTAATGCATTAAATGACTTTATAGGAAGCGATAATTTGAACACCTTAAATGTAACCATTTACATACAAATAAATGGTATATACATTAACCTTATAAAATTATCTATTTGTTATAAGCCTTAAACATTTTTTTTTAATCCTCAAATGAGGATATTTTTCCATTGATTTTTAGAGAGAGTGGAAGAGACAGGGAAAGACAGAGAGAAATATCCATGTGAGAGAAACACATCGACTGGTTGCCTACTGCACACGCCCTGACCAGGGCCTGGGCCAGGGAGGAGCCCACAACCAAGGTACATGCCCTTGACAGGACCCTTCGGTCCGCAGGGCGATGCTCTATTCACTGAGCCAAACCGGCTATGGCAACCTTAAACATTTTTGACTGTTCTTGTTAATAGATGTTCGTAAAAGCAAGGCAACACTTATTTTTAAACATTCTATAATTCAATCTCACATTCTTGATTTGTTTAAATTGCTTGGATTTTTATTTTACAGATTAAACTTAGAATAAAATTTTGCAGACATTGCCAAAAGACAAGAATAAACTATGTTTTGCATATTTACAACTGTAAACCTACTTTTTCCCAACCCTGTATATATTCTGAGCCAAAACAAAAAAGCACTATATCCTTGCCCTGGCCAGTATGGCTCAGTTGTTTGGTCTATGTCCCATGCACTGAAAAGTTGCTGGTTCAATCCTGGTTAGGGCACATGCCCAGGTTGTGGGCTTTATCCATGGTAGGGGACATGCAGGAGGCAATCAAAGTTTCACACTCACATCAATCAATCAATCTCTCTCTCTCTCTCTCTCTCTCTCTCTCTCTCTCTCCTCCCCCTCCCTTCCTCTCTCTCTAAAAATCAATGAAAAAAAAATTTTTTTTTAAATAAAGCACCATATCTTCAAGGATAGGAGTCATTTCTCTGACTCATTTAATTTATTCTACATTCAGTTATCACAGAATCCAAATTGCTTTTTTGTTTTTCACTTGATATCCAAGGCTGAAGCATCTATTACAGTGAAATACTAGTACTAACAACTCCGAGCACTCCACGTAGGCTTGGCTGTCTCCACTGCGCTGAGGAGTCAGCTTCAGGAAAGAGATTAGTTAGGCAATGAACATCGGTGCTCTCCTTATTTTTTCCTTGAGCCCCAAGAATTACTCTTTATACCTTATGTACAGGACATTGAATAAATATCAAATATTTGTACATCTTCATTTTCCTATGCTGAGTAGTTTCCTAAAAGAGAGATAGAGGATCATTGTGACTTATAGCTTCAGGGATATATTTCCTTGTTCAATAAGCCTGACAGTGTCACCTTGGCCAAGCCACATGACTTCTCAGGGTCTTCGCTATTTCATGTGTAAGTCAGGGAAAAGGATGTAGGTGACCGCTCAGCTTTAGAGATGAGTTTGTGGAAACTTCACACAGTTTAGAAAACAGAACTAAACACCTACTGCCACCCTGGAAGCAAGAGAGTGCCAGACACTATTTGTAACACAGGAATGAAATGTTTGAATAATTGTATGAAATTGAATTTTAACTGAACTAGTTCATTCAGTTAATTTTTCTTTAAAATTAAAGTATTACCTTAATGCTAGACAATAAACTGTAAGCAAAAGACTTACAGAATTTCTGAATGGTACTAAATCCACTACATCTAAAACTTTTGGATGTCTAATTTTAATAAACAGCTTTCTTCATAATTTTTAATATATACCTATTTGAAATAAATTATTAGATATTGCTATACATTTGATAAATATTATATATAAATTATTAGGCCATTAGAAAAAGCTAGGCATACTATTTCCCAAGTAATTATATAGAGATATTAAAGTTTTAATGGGTTGTTAGTATTATTTCTTTAAAGACTATGGGTTTTAGTACTTATTCTTACCAAAAGAATAAAAATAATATGTGCTGAACTCTGACCATCCTATTTAATAATAGACAAACATGGTAATTAACCGTACCTCTGACACGCTTCCCATTGGCTAATCAGGGTGATATGAAAATTAACTGCCAACCAAGATGGCGGCCGGCAGCCAGTCAGCTGAAGTGAACAGGAGGCTTGCTTGCTCCAGTGATGGAGGAAGCCAACATTCCCCGCCTGCCGCCGCCCAGCTCTGAGCTGCACTCTAAGCAACTATGTTGCAATTATAGAAGCTAAACAATCCCCAGAAACCTGCTTTCAGCCAGCCGGGCCTCAGAGCTGGAGCTGCAACAGTGTTTCAATTATAGAAGCTAAACAAAGCCCAGATACCTGCTTTCAGCAGCCGAGGTCTCAGAGCTGGAGCCAAACCTCAGAGCTAAAGCCGGCTCTCGGCTCCAGTGACAGCCATAGAAGGTAAATAAATCCCAGAATTAAAAAAAAAGAAAAAAAGGAGAGGTTGGGAGCTTCAGTCACCTGCCAGCCTGAAAACGGCCCTCAGCCCCTCACCCAGACTGGCCAGGCACCCCAGTAGGGACCCCCACCCTGAAGGGGGTGTGACCAGCTGTAAACAGCCATCATCCCCTCATCCAGGCTGGCCAGGCACCCCAGTGGGGACCCCAACCCTGAAGCAAAACGATGGCGGCTAATTTGCATACTGAAGGCGGGCGGCAGCGGGCAAGGCTGTCCGTGGTCTTGGACCCGGATCCATGACCTGGCGGGCAGGGCGGCAGCACTTGAGGCTGTCTGCGGTCTGGGACCCGGATCTGTGACCCTGCTGGGCGGGGGGCAGCGCTTGAGGCTGTCGGCGGTCTTGGACCCAGATCCATGACCTGCTGGGTGGGGGGCAGTGCTTGAGGCTGTCCGCGGGACCAAGTCACGGATCTGTGACCCTGCTTGGGGGGGTGGGGGGGCAGAGCTTGAGGCTGTCCACGGTCCCGGGACCCGGATCCGTGACCCTTCCCGGTGGGGCAGCAGCTTGCACAGGGGCGGATCGGCTGGGGTTGGGCAGGGCAAGACGCCTGGCTTCCGCCTAGCCCCAGTCATTCTGGGCAGGTGAGCAGCGCAGAGAGCCTCTGGACAGGGGAGGCAGGCTGGCAGAGAGCAGCCTGTACTCCCCACATGGCGGTGGTGACAGCTGTGAGCGCGCCAAGCGGAGCCTGCAGGCTGAGCTGAAGTAGCGCCTGCAGGCCATCAGCACCCAGGAGTGGCTGTGCAAGTCCCGCCTCCTGGCCCAGAAGGTGCAGGATCGCTGGGAGAACCACCATGGCGGGCCAGACTGACGTCCTCCTGGCAGCACCAGGGGTGTTTGCAGATTTGCACATCCCCCCCTGGCGTGCACATCCCCCAGCACACTGTCACCCTCCCGCGCCTGCAACAGTTGCAAACCAAGGCGTGCACAAGTTCCTCCCACCTCTCCACCGCACTTCCATCAACCTGGCATGCCAAACACCCCCACAGGATGTGCACACATCCCCTCTGATGCGCTCACGTCCTTTGGAGAGTTCCTGGGTGTTCTGGGTGCTGAGGGTGGGCGCCTATGAGATGACAGTGAGAGGGCGGAGTGGTGATGCCCTGTTCCCACGAAAGCCAGTGCAGCTACAAGATCACCTCTAGGGGGTTAATGCAGGTGCTGAGGCGGGAGCAGATGCAGACAAACACACCTGGTGGGCATGGGCGGCCCTCTCTGAGGTGCCTTCGGTCAGCATTCAAGATCAAGAACCCAGAGGCGGGGAGGAATTCCGTCCTCTCAGTGAAACAATGGGATAGTCAGGGCGACTGTAGAGGAGGAATGCGCACTTTGGGTGCCAGCACCCATGAGCGAAGGCTGCCCTGACTGAGCCTCGCTTGCTTGGGGCCTAGCGCACTCCTGCCAGGCAGCGGGTGACAGGACGTGCTTTTCCGAATTAATGAGAGAAAATGTTGATTCTCCTGCTGCCCACGAAGGTGGAAAGTGAAGTGGGGAGACATGTGGGGAGTGAGCGAGGTTCCCTGTCTGGGGGTTCCAAATCTGCTGTTGGTTTCTTTCACCGCTGACTAGAGATATACAGAGTGTCCCCCCAAAATGTATACACATTTTGAATACCTACTAATTCCAATGGTTATAAGCATAAGAAAAAAACAACAATGGAGCTGTTATCTGTTAAAAGTGTGGGCACAAACAGGTAGTTGGACATTCCCTGAGGGGTCTCAGATTGGAGAGGGTGAAGGCCAGACTGAGGGGCCCCTTCCCCCACACACACACCCCAGTGCACAAATTTCGTGCACCGGGCTACTAGTCTACATATATAAAAGGCTAATATACAAAGTGTCCCCTTGGGAGTCCAACTGGGAGACCGGGAATTTGATCACTCGCTATGACATACTCTGACCACCAGGGGCGGTACTGAGCAAAGGAAGGCCCTGGCCAGAGGCCGGAAGGCCCTGATCGCCAGGCCTAAGGACCTGTGCAGGTCCTATAGTATTTTTATATTTTTACTTTTTATCTTGAAATCAGCCCATTTATTTATTCAGGAAACATTTATTGAACATATACTATATACAACGCCTTTGAGTTAATGACAGGGTATACAGTAAAGTTATAGTGTGGAAGAGATGAACATTACAAAAATCACAAATGCATGTATAATTTTAATGCTCACTGAGTATGTGGCTGGAGTGAAAAGGGGCAGTGTGGGGAGAAGATCACTAAATGGCCAGAAGAAGTAGAAGGGACTAAATTTGGTAGTGTCTGTTGACCATCTTAAAGATTTTACATTTTCCCTGAGTGCAATAGAAAACCACTGAAAGCTTTTCAAAAAGTGGAAGACATAATCCAATTTATACCGTAGCAACTGCTTTGGTCATTAAATGAGAGTGAATTGGGAAGGGAGGCAAGATTGAAAGGAAAGAGACCAATTAGGAGGTTCTTGACATCTTCCAGAGAGAGATGTCTTGATGGCTTGAACTATGCAATAGCAGTAGAGATTTTAAAAAAATAAATAGATTTGAGATATATTTTTGAGAAACCAATTCACAGGTCTGATGATTGATTCCATTCAGGAAGATTAGGGAGAAAGTTAAGTCTTTGATGATTCCCAAGTTTCTGCATTGAGGAAATGAAGGTGCTATGAATTGAAATGGAAAACCTAGAGGTAGAGTAGATTTGAGAAGAAAGATGGCATTATCCATTTTACAATGAGAACACTGAGGCTCAAAGTACTTGGGTTCTTATTTATAGACTAAAGGCCTAATACATGGAATTCATGCAAGAGTAGGCCTTCACAGCCACAGTGGCTGCCTCAATCCCTCCCTCACAGTTGCAGGTGGCTGCCTAGATCCCTCCCTCTCAGCTGCTGGTGGCTGCCTGGATCCCTCGGCTGCAGCCCCAGCTTCATTCCGGAAGGACGTCTGGAAGGATGTCCTGTCTAATTAGCATGTTATGCTTTTATTATTATAGATATATCCACCAGGTCAGAGCTATATTATATACCATCTTTGCAAACTACATTACCTTTAATAACTTCTGTGTTTGGGTTGATGTTATGATACCTTTGGCCTCTACCCATGGTTGTCCAGAGCACTGGCACTATTCCATTTGTCTGCAGTAAAAAGTTCTATTGTCTTGTTCCATTGGATATGTAAGTCCTCTTGAAACTTACAAGGACCCTGTAGCCCATATAAACCCTTCGACTCAGACCCTGCATAGGAAGAGGAAGCTAACCTCTCCACTGACAGTGCAGGACCTGAGCTGTGGCCAGGGGCATGGATGGCAGTGCTGTGATCGAGACTATCCTCCTGAGTGCTGTTGGGATCCTGCCCAATCTTTAATCTTTTCCTGGAAAAAAAATTGGTCCCCATAAGACTTGAGGTATTTTGCTATGGTGGTGAAGAGCTCAGGTTTGAAGACAAATACCCTTGGGTCCTGTTAGCTAAGTGACCTTGGAAAAGTCACTTCCATTTTCCCTGCTGTGATTTCTTCATGTGCAATAATAGGATCTGTTATTAGGCTGATATGAAGAAAAAGAGATGCCACATGTAAAGAGCCTTACCTGGCACCCGGTAAGCCTGCCATAAGCCAGGCTTCTGTTTTCCAGCCACTTAGTTCCCAGTGGAGATGACTTTTCTGAAGCACATAATTGTCTGATGCTTGGTAACCCCCCATGGTTGTTATTTCCCATAGAAAAATGTAAAAAATAGTAAATGGCAAAATTCCATTGGCAAGTCTTTGAACTTTAGATACTAACTAAACCCAATTTCTTAAATAATGAATTGACTCAAGTTCTCAGAGTCACTTCCTCTTTATTTCTCCTTAGTTTATCAGAATTATCTTTGTCTGCTCTCTTTGGCTTATTTGGATATTGCATTCATTTACTTGGCAGCTTGGAAGAGATTGCACAGATATACTTCTTACACATCTTATCATCTGATGAGTCATCTAGCCAACTCTTATATCCACTTCTGTAATGCAAGGTACACATCCCTAGGAAGTTAAGTAATAGCAGACAAGGCTTTGAGGAGGGGCGGGGGGGGGGAGGTGCTCTAGAGGGTTCCTGAGATATTTAGCAACACCTTTGTTTTTTAAGCCATAAATTATGCCCTGGGGAATAAGGTCTCTAATATATCTCCCCTTGACTTTGGCTGCCATGGTGAGGATATTCGAATTCTGCCTGAAAGGCACAGATAGCATCAATCTGTAGGCATCTTACCTTGTGCATTTCCTTACACATCAGGTTGTCACTAAGCATTCTCTCCCAGTCTAAAGCAATTTGTGAAAATTAAGCCTTTAAAAAATTCAGTTCTTAATTATCCTTTCTGGATGTTACTAACCAAAGGCAAAACCAAAAAGGCAAAGCAAAAAATTATTCTGAACATTAGTATAAAAAATATTTTTCAGTTCACCCATAGGCACAAAGAGAGGACTAAATATTTTTATTGTATCAGCACTCCCCAATGAGATAGCGAATTTATTTTAAAACATTTTTTAATCATATAGGTTGACCTTAGTAGACAGTGACATGACGTGGCAAGTAGAGTGTCTAGGGTGACACTGAGCAGTGCTCCATGCAGGGAATGAGATTGCCATTGTGTTACTTCAGCAGGATCAACCTCAGCCTGCCTCCCTTCCCTCTGTAAAGTGCATTCAGTTAAACAAATATTTGATTTCTGCGCTTCCACTGATTTCTAAGTGAATTCCCCTGTGCCTGACTGGTTTTGGAAGTAGAGGTGTGCCTTGTTTTTATAGACCAGATTAACATGGATGTTTAAATAAGTATCTGTAATTTAATTTCAAAATCCCATAGGAAGCTATGTTTATAATAGAAATTCAAGGAAAATACATTAATATAAAATAGAAATTTGTTCAAACCATTGTGACTCATAATCTTATAATCTTTAACTATTAATTTAATATTATACTTGCTTATAAGAAATATTGCTGGGAATAAAACATTTAATTTTCCACAGTTTACAGTGATCTTAATTTCTTTATCTTGTGGACATTGGGATAAGAAACATGTTCATAAGGGGCTTCAAATGTAGCTATATTTTATTTCTTAAAAACTTACAAAGCAAATACAAAATTTTAAAAACTGAAGAAAACTAGATGGTAATTACATGGGTGGGTGTTACATTATTTTAAAATATGTTTTTTGCTTGAAATATTTTACAATAAAATGTGCAAAAAAATAAAAATATGTTTAGGTTATTCATGTTTTCCTCTTTGTTTTCTTATTGCTATAGAAAGTATTTATCTTCTCTGGAACATTTAGAAAAAACTTGGATCCCTATGAACAGTGGAATGATCAAGAAATATGGAAAGTTGCCGATCAGGTAAGGATGCTAACAAATATTTTGAAAAAGGTAGTTCATACCCACAACAAGAGTGGCTGTCATAGCTGAGATAATTTTACACACGTGTGTGTGTGTGTGTGTGTGTGTGTGTGTGTGTGTGTGTGTGAAATCAAAGAACTCTAACATACTAGAGCACCCAGTACTTGAATTAGACCTCCTCCTATCCTCAGTGTTTAGTCTTCATCTATCAGGCCCCAGAGATAACATTTCTGTGGCCTTCGTCCCTACCAATGTGCATCAGTGAGACATGAACCGGGAGACCTACAGCACCCACAGCACACCAGGATTATTCCTGATACAAAAAGTCATCTCTCTACACCTTGCAGCTACTCCCTCTCTGGGTTTTGAAGCTTCCCCAGTAGAAGGAGAAGACTTTGCTTTGACATGATGTATTTTTCTGGGAAGCATGGTTTTAACATATAAAGATGGTGATCATTCTAGGACAACTGCAGACGACTACAGTCCTCTCTGGAAGCCACCAGGAGTCAACTGCCTTTAGAGAGTGTGCTGGCTATGAGTGCTTCTAGGCACAATGCCACATGACCTAGATACAGCATTCTCCATTCTTCATAGTCATTAAGGCACCACATAGGACACACACAAATTAAAACAGAATCAAAATTCCTAAATAAGACCCTGTATTTACCCAATAGGTGGCTTATTACAATTGAAGGTATTATACACAGGAATTTGGGGTGAGAGAGAGAGCTAGAGTGAAATGCTTGGTTCCATTAAAAAAAATATTAACTGTAAACTGACAATTTTTGAAATATAGGCATTATATTAAAGTAAGAGGCAACATAAATTGCTCTATTTCATTAAACTTGAGGTTTAAGTTCCAAGCCCTGGATGATGACACACTACAACTATGAGACCTAAGTAAGAACTTTGAGATACAAGGGTCTTTTTAGGGAACAATATCATTCCATTATTTCCTGTATTGTTGGTCCCTGTAGCACAATTCCCACATGTTCTTTCCTTTTCTGCCTTCATTCAGAATGGATCTTGTCAGGAGCTTTGAAATATCTGTTAGTGTGAAACACTTCCCCACTGAGTGCCCGACCTTAACATGCCCCTAATAAAATGCACTTAGATTAACTGTTTTCAGTATCAAAGTTTCCTATTACCCAACAAATGGGAGATTTTAAAGGAAACATTAACTAAATTGGAAGTGACACATATTAAGGAAGATCTTTGATGTGACTTCCAGAATGAACTATAGGGACACAATATTGTGGGAGAGAAACTTGGAAAGGAAGGCATCAGACTGTATAAAATCTGCAAATATTGCCAAGTCAAAATAAAACTTACAGGAAATCAGCAACATAAAAATATCTAAAATTTTAGAAGACATGGTGAAGATTTTAAATACCAATAGGATGCAAAAGTGTTTTTTTATTTGATCAAATTGTATTGAGGTCTATCTTTTTTCTGATCATCTTTTTAATAATTTGCAAACAGAGATGTTAATGCTATTCCTACATGATTGACTTCATGTGCTTTGAGCGGTGGTGATAAGTTTTTGCTGCAGAGGCCCTGAAAATAGCATAAGAACAAATAAGCAACAGCCCAGAGAAGTAGAAAAGGCATTGGTTTAAAAGAGGGCCTGGGCTTTCGTCCTAAATGGTTGATCATATAACATATCCAAACAGGAATATTTAGGGGCATGTCAGTTTCTAAACTGGACAGGATACTGGGAAAATGGTGTAAACCAGGATGATCTGGGGACGAACCAGGATGTATGTCATTTCATCGAGTCCTCTCTGTGACCTTGGTATGACTCAGGTCTCTAAAGGGAAATAAACTGAATAATGGCAGGTAGCCAAACTCCTGAATCATATCCCAACAGCACTTGGAAAAAATTCCCCTTTTCCCAAGTGAAAATCACAAGCACATGACAACAGTAGCCCAAGAAACACTTTATTCCTAAGCTTGGATCTGGAGGGAAACTCTATTGTGAAGCCTTACCATTGCTGACCTACACTAGATTGTGTGAAGCCATGAGGATCATGCCTAATGAGTAACTCTTAAGGCTTGGAGGCAAAGCGGCCCCAAACAGCTCCCTGTCCCTTTGTGTCATAGGCCCACCCCTTCACCTTGGCACTCTGTGAATTGAAACGGTCTAATTTCCACATCCCAAAACAAATCAGAGACAGATAGCTTCTCCCCAGAATCACTGACTTTACCAGGTGTATGGACAAAGAGAATTTCATAACAGACTGAATCCCAAATTGGGGAGTCAGGGGATCCCCCCCCAATCTGGGATTGGCGGGGGGGAGGGCAGCAAGGCCCCTGGCTTTGTGGCCCAGTAAATTGATAGCATTGTTATAATAGTTTTTTATTTTTCAATTATAGTTGACATATAATATTATATTAGTTTCAGATGTATAACATAGTGATTAGACATGTAGTTATCTTCTAACATGATCATCCCAATAAATCTAGTACCCATCTGACACCATATATAGTTATTACAATATTATTGACTATATTCCCTATGTTGTACTTTATAGCCTCATGACTATTGGGTAAATACCAGTCTGTACTTCTCAATCCCTTCCCCTTTTTCATCCACCCCTCCAACTCCCCTCCCATTTTTCAAAATGTTCTCTGTACCTCAGAGTTTGTTTCTGTTTTGTTTGTTTGTTTATTTTGTCTTTTAGATTCTACACATAAGTGAAATCATATGGCATTTGTTTTTCTCTGTCTGACTTATTTCACTCAGCATGATACCTTCTAAGTCCATCCATGTTGTTTCAGATGGCAAGATTTCATTCTTTTATGATGGAGTCATATTCCATTGTACATATGCACCATTTCTTTATCCATTCAAGGTTTTTTGGGGTTTTTTTGTTTCCATTTTCATGAAATATTTTTCCATCCCTTTCATTCTGTGTGTCCTTCAATCTGAAATGAGTCTCTTATAGATAGCATATGTAAGGGTCTTGTTTTTTTTTATTATTCATTCAGGTAATTTTTTTATTTCTTTTCAGAGAGAGTGTGGAGGGAGAGAGAAAAACATCAATGTGAGAGAGATACATCGATTGGTTGCCTCCCACAGTGCCCTGCCTGGGGGAGGGGAGCAAACTGCAGCCCAGGTATATGCCCTTGACTGGGAATTGGACCCAAGACCCTTAGGTGCAGGGGCCGACACGCTAGCCCTTGGGAAACATTGGCCAGGACCACCGTATGTCTTTTGATTGGAGCATTTAATCAATTTACATTTAAAGTAACTGTTGATAGATATGTAGTTATTGCCATTTTCTTATTCATATTTTTAATATGTTTTATTGATTTTTTACAGAGAGGAAGGGAGAGGGATAGAGAGTTAGAAACATCTATGAGAGCGAAACATCAATCAGCTGCCTCCTGCACACTCCCCACTGGGGATGTGCCTGCAACCAAGGTACACGCCCTTGACTGGAATCGAACCCGGGACCCCTCACTCTGCAGGCCAATGCTCTATCCACTGAGCCAAACTGGTTAGGGCAATATTTTTAAATCTTCTTTTTCTTAATGAAGTGCATTCAACATTTCTTGTAATACTCATTTGGTAGTGATGAACTCCTTTAGCTTTTTCTTGTCTGAGAAGTTAGTTCTTTATCTCTCCTTCAATTTTAAATGATATTCTTGCTGGACAGAGTGATCTTGGTTGTAGATCCATGTTTTTCATGACTTTGGATATTTCATGCCAATCCCTCTGGCCTACAAAATTTCTATTGCGAAATAAGCTGACAGCCCTATGGGAGCTCCCTTGTAGATAACTAACTGCTTTTCTCTTGCTGCTTTTAAGATTCTCTCTTTGTCCTTAACCTTTGGCATTTTAATTATGATGTGTGTTGGTGTGGGCTTTTTGGGTTAATCTTGTTTGGGACTCTGCACTTTCTGGGCTTGTATGTCTATTTCCTTCATCATGTTAGGGAAGTTTTCCATCATTATTTCTTCAGAAGGTTTTCAATTCCTTGCTCTTTATCTTCTCCTTCTGGTTCCCTTATGATGCAAATATTGGTATGCTTGATGTTGTCCCAGAGGCCTTTAAACTATTCTCACTAAGTGGCCCTCTTAGCGCAGTAGGCAGCGCGTCAGTCTCATAAACTATTCTCACTTTTTTGGATTCTTTTTTCTTTTTGTTGTTCTGGGTGTTTTCTTCTACCTTTTCTACCAAATCACTGATTCGATCCTCTGCTTCATCTAATCTACTGTTGATTTCATCTAATGTATTCTTCATTTCAGTTATTTTATTCTTCATTCTGACTGGTTCTTGTTTATGTTTCCTATCTCTTTGTTGAAGTTCTCACTAAGTTCATCTACTCTTTCCCTAAGTTCACTGAGCATCCTTATAACCAGTGTTTTGAACTCTGCATCTGATAAATTGCTTGTCTCCATTTTGTTTAGTTCTTTTTCTGAAGTTTTGTTCTGTTCTTTCATTTGGGACATGTTTCACTTTCTCCTCATTCTGGTTGCCGCCCTGTGTTTGTTTCTTTTTTAAAAAAATATGTTTTAATTAATTTTTAGAGAGAGAGAAACATCAATGTGAGAGAGAAACATAGATTGGCTTCCTCCTTCATGCACCTGACCAGGGATTGAGCACACAAGCTGGGCATGTACCCTCACTAGGAATTGAACTGGTGACCTTTTGGTACATGGGATAGCCCTCACCCAACTGAGCCACACCTGTCAGGGCATGTTTCTGTGTATTAGAGCTGCTATGTCTCCTGGTCTTGGTAGAGTGGCCTTCTACAGTAGGTGTCCTGTGTGGCACAGTAGTGTAGTCTCTCTGGGCACCTGAATCAGGTGCACCAGGTGTATCTTTTGTGTGTGCTCTGTGTGCTTTCCTATTGTGATTGAGTCTTGACTACTGTTGGTATGTCAGTGGGAGGGATAGAACCTCAGACTGATTTGTTGTGAGGTCTGCTTATGATTGCAGTGGATGAGCTTTTGTGCAGGGGCTGAACCTATGGAGCAGGATCCCCTTTAGGGGATCTCTAGTGCCTGCCGATCTGTCCCTTGGGTGTATCGTTTGTGGAGGTGGCTGGGTGTGATCTGGTGTGATCTGATGCTGGCCACTGAGTGTGTTGGTTCTGGGGCCTCTTGGGAGTTTCCGGCCACAGTCAGTCGCTCCTATGCCCTGCCCTGGGCCACCTGGTGTGAGCTACAAAGTGATCCACAGATGGTGCCACCTGAGCTGAGCTTGAAAGTGCCTGGGAGAGGCCAAGCTGTGAACTGAGACCTGCTGCTGCTCGGCCTAGGCTTAGGGATTCTTAGCAAGTGGTACAGGGCTTGCTGAGGCCATGTGATGCTTGTTTGGGGTTTGTGAACCTTTGAGAGATTTTAGGAAAGTCTAAAGCATGAGCCAAGCTAGGCTATTTGAATGGAAACGTCACTGGAAGCTGCTTGGCTAAGCCTACAGTTTGGGTGGGGCGGGGTCTCAGGGAATCACAGGGCAGGGCAAACAGTGTTAGTCAGGTTGATGGAGACTCAGATATGGCGCTGCCTTCACATGCAGGGGAAGGGCTCAGCAAAGGAACAGTGGCCTCTGGGAGAAAGCTGCTTCTCTAGTCCTCACCCTGAATGCAGACAATTCAGTTCCTCCCTGTATGTTTCTGGCTCCTTTTGAACTGCTACCCCCATGCTGGATCTTAGAACGAGTGAATCCATGTGTGGGTCCTTTAAGAGGAACAACTGAGACTCCAGCAGCTCACTGTCTCACTCAGCCACAACCTCTGCTGATTTTCACAACCAGACGTTATGGGGACTTCTCTTCCCCACACTAGAACCCTGGGCTGAGGAGCCTAGTGTGTGGTTGGGACCACTTGTTCCTCAGTGGGGACAGCCACAGACAAGATATCCCTCCCAATTTTTAACCACTATATGTGGGTGAGGGACCAGCCTGTTCTATGCCCTGCCCCCACCCCCACCCCCAACCCACCCCCCACCCCCCTACCCCCGCCCACAAGTCTCTATGTGGCTTCTTCTGTATGTCCTTAGTTATAGGACTTCTGTTCAGCTAGACTTCAGAGGGTTCTCAATGATGGTTGTTCTGTAGTTTGGTTGTAATTTTGATGTGGTCCTGGGAGGAGGTGAGTACACTGATTCACATCTCAGCATGGACAATCACCTTATGTCCATATAAGTGAGTTCTTATGTTCACCACCCCAACTGTCCTGTGTTCCTAATCTTAGTGAATGGCTTCACCATCCTCCAGTTGCTCAGAGGCAAGACCTGGGACTCATTCTTGATTTCTTGTCTCTTGGTTTCTCCATGTCAAACCCCCTTAAGGCTGTTTCCTGCAAGTGTCTAGAGAATGTATTCACCTTTTTTCTTCCCCACCTGACACCACTATAACTCTCATGGGGACTTTTGAAAGAAGCTCCTGCCTGATTTCCCTTTTCTGCAGTTCATTTGGCTCTTTGCAGCTCTGGTAATCTTCCTAAACCCTGCATCTGACCCCTTGTTTCTCCCCTTCCTATGGCTCCTATTTCCCTTTGGACCAAGTTTGCACTACTTAAGGTGGCTTAAAAGGTCCTTTGCTATGTGGTCTCTGCCTGCCTTACTAAATCATTCTCCAACCTCCCCTGCCTACTGTGATCCATCTATACCAGTGGTTCTCAACCTTCTGGTCCTTTAAATACAGTTCCTCATGTTGTGACCCAACCATAAAATTATTTTCGTTGCTACTTCATAACTGTAATGTTGTTACTGTTATGACTCATAATGTAAATATCTGATATGCAGGATGGTCTTAGGCGACCCCTGTGAAAGGGTCGTTCGACCGCCAAAGGGGTCGCGACCCACAGGTTGAGAACCGCTGATCTATACTGAATTTCTTTCATTTCTCTAAAGCATCTTATGCTCTCTGTTCTCCTGAAGCTTCTTCACATGCTGTTCTCTGTACGCGGAAAACCCTGCTAGCCCTTCAGTGCCTGCTCCTAACTCATCTTTGAGGCATCTCCTTACACATTGCTTCTTTCCAGGAACCTGCCCAGATGCTGCAGGTCAGAGGGAGGAGCCCCTTCTGGGTGTATGCTATTCATCTACCCCTTTCATCACATTCTTCGCATGAGATAGAGATTTACTTCTTAACTTTTCCATGTATCCCACCAGATTGTGGGGTCCTTAAGGGCAGGAATGATGTCTATTCACTGAGGTATTTCCAGTGCATGGAGTAATGTTGGCCACATGGATGGTGTTAAGTAAATATTCATTGAATGAATGATTTAACTTATTTACTTAACTAAGGGGCTGGGTTCATACGACTGATGGATGCAGGAACAACAGTACCCTTTGCTGGTTCGCAGGCTTACACCACTGCAAGCTGTGTCAGTATAATTCATAGTCTAAACAGCAGTTCTGTTGGTTATAGAATGAAGGCTTTTTTGGTGATTGTTTGCTTATTAGATTATTTATAAAATAGTTTCCTTTCTTACACATTGATAGCGAGGTAAGTTACTTTTAGAGAGTAAGCTAAATAGCAGAAATAGTGGCTTTTTAAGTTACAAATTTGCCCTCGAAAACCTGCAGAGTAGCAAAAGGAGTGTCTTAAGGAGTTGAGAGGTTCTATTTTTATAACTGCCTACTAGTGGACTATTTAGTCGGCACAGTTCACTTTTTCTGATTTTTTTTCATGCTTCCTTGTCACAAAGCAAACTCTTGCTCCACAATAACATTCCACAGTGCAGCAAGAGCAAAAGTCAACATTTTAAAAGAAATATCTGGTCCTGTCAGGCTGTTAAATATTTTTTAGTTTGATGTGTCATAAAACAAAATTTCTCCTTTCTAAGTAGAAATTTGGGAAGTATATGTGATTTATTACTCAACAGCGTAAAGCTAGCAGATTCTTTTGTCCTAAGTTCTTTTATCCACATTTGTTGATGCCTTTATTTCTTTTTAATGCTTAGTTAGAATGAAAAACATTAGACATGTTTAGATTCCAGTAATTTTTAATTCACCTTAATTTGGACAGTTTGTCTTTCTTTCTCTCTCTCTCTTTCTCTCTCTCTCTCTCTCTTTCTTTCTTTCTCTCTTTCTCTCTTTCTTCTTTCAACTTTATTTTTCATTAATCTTATTTCCATTCTGTTTAAGAGTTTGTGAAAGAACAGCTTAAGACCACTCAGTGGTTGTCCCTACCCATTCAGTGGCCTGTGCAGTGGGTGCTGCAGTGATAGGCTATATTTATTTTTAATCTATTGAAAATAGATTATGACACTATTAAAAATAATAATTATTATTAATAATAATTAATAATTATTATTATATTGGGAATATGTATATATTTTTATTTAAAGGATTGTGCTGCTACAGATAATTAAATTTAATTACCTCTATAGCAATTCACGTTTCATTTTTCCCCCCATAGCACTTACTTCTTTGAACAGTAATTTCTCAGTTACTATTTTTGTATTTGTCTGGATCATGAGTTCCTTCAAGGTAGGGTCTAGTGTTATTCATCCTTGAATCCCTAGATCTGCCATAGTAACTAGAATTTCATAAACTCTCATTGAGCCTAGTAAGAAATACATGACTAAGCAGTCATTTACATCCAATCCATCAGCAGGCTATTAAACCATTCTTATCACCACATTGAGTTGGTAACAATAATTTTGTATCTTTTTAAAAACAATTGCTAGTCTAGCTTGCTTCCTATTTTCTCTACAAAACCTCTCACAATATATGGCATAAATTAGGTAATTAATAAATTTGTTAAATGTTCACTGACTTCAAAAGTTAAAGTTTGACTGACGTATGTTGACCTTTCTCTAGTGAATGTGATTTTACAAGATTTTTATCATACTTCACAGTGAGTAAAATAGTGAGATAGAAATGCTGCAGAATACATTCTCTATTGGTCTGTCTCGCTGTCATTCATTTTTTAAAAAAATTTGTTCTGTAAACACTGGCAGTAATATATATTTAGACATATAATTATTTACTTGTAGTAAAGAAATAGTTTCATTTGGGAAAAACAAATACTTTGCTCAGCTCTTTATCACAGAGAAGTGCAAAAGTATCACACAGTGAAGTGGCTTTCCTACTAGGGCCCTAGGAATCAGTGTGTGATTGGTGTGAGATCTACAGGAACAATACATGCTACTACCTGAACAATACATTCATACAACCCTGTTACTAGGGGCTTGACGTAAATGAATGGTATTGTAGTATTTCCTGCTAACTTGGTCTCTAGTCAACTTGTGAAGGGTAGTGTTTCCGTGATCAGCCCCATGTCCTTGGGATTTCCAAGCTCCAACAATACTATTAGTCACCATGGATTAAGTGTTTACCATGTGCTATACTCTGTGGCAACTTCTTTCCGCAATTATCTTATCTAATCCTCATTACAGACTTTTGAAATCTATACAAGCTTTTCCTCATTTTCTCCAAGTGAAGTAAATGAGACTTAAATAACACACTTGACATCATCAGCAAATCAGTGGTAGAGTGCAGATTCAAAGCCACCTCCCTGTGATTTCAAAGCTCTAGCCTTTTAAAAAAAAATTCAGTTTAATTGGGACGACATTGATTAATATGATCATATAGATTTCAGGTGTGGATTTCTATGTTACAAGATCTCTATATTATACTGTGTGCCCACCGCCAAAGACAAATCACCCTCCGTCACCATACACTAGGCCCCCTTCACCCCCCACTCCCCATCTTTTCACTCCCCACCCCCTTCCCTCTGGCAACCACCACACTGCTGATTGTGTTCATGAGTATCAGTTTTATATCCCACATTTGAGTGAAATCATATGATTCTTAGCTTTTTCTGCCTGACTTGTTTCACTTATAATAATCTTAAGTTCCATCCATGTTATTGCAAATGGCACTATTTCATCCTTTCTTATGGCTGAGTACTATTCCATTGTGTATACGGACCACATCTTCTTTATCCAGTTCTCTATCATAGGACACTTTGGTTGCCATCATTACTTGGCCACCTTGAATAATGCTTCAGTGAATATAGGGGTGCATATATCTTTGCAAATACATGTGTTTGAGTTTTTCTGGTATGTACCCAAGAGAGGGATTGCTGGGCCATATGGCAGCTCCATTCTTAATTTTTTGATGAATTTCCACACTGTTTTCCATAGTGGCTGTACCAGTCTACATTCCCACCAGCTGTGAATGAGGGTTGCCTTTTCTCCACAATATCTCCAACACCTGTTAATACTTGTCTTGCTGGCAGTAGCCATTTTAACAGGTGTGAGGTGGTATCTCATTGTAGTTTTGATTTGTATTTCCCTAACTGCCAGTGAGGTTGAGCATCTTTTCATATATCTAATGGCTGCTGTATATCTTCTTGGGAGGGGTATCTGTTCAGGTCCCCTGCTCATTTTTTAATTGGGTGGTTTGTTTGTTTGTTTTGTGTTGAGTTTTATGAGTTCTTTTTATATTTTGGATATTAAACTTTTGTCAGAGCTATTGTTTGCATATATCATCTCCCATTTGGTTGGCTGCCTCTTTGTTTTGTTGTTGGTTTTTTTTGCTGTGCAAAAGCTTTTTAGTTTGATATAGTCTCATTCATTTATTTTTGCCTTTACTTCCCTTGCCTTTGGGGTCAAGTTGATAAAATGTTCTCTATGATCAGTAAGTTTAGTACCTATGCTTTCCTCTATGTAATTTATTGTTTTTGATCTTATATTTAGATCTTTGATCCATTTTGAACTAATTTTTGAACATGGGATAAAATTGTAATCCACTGTCATTCTTTTGCGTGTGGCTTTCCAGTTTCCCCAGCACCATTTATTAAAGAGGCTTTCTTTACTCCATAGTGTTTCTGGCTACTTTGTCAAAAATTATCTGCCCGTATACATGGGGTTTTTTATCTGGGCTCTCAGTTCCATTGACCTGTGTGTCTGTTTTTCTGCCAATGTCATGCTGTTTTATCACTGCTCTGTAGTATAATTTGAAGTCAGGTAGTGTGATATTTCCAGCTTCATTCTTTTTTTCTGAGGAATGCTTTGGCTATTCAGACTCTTTTGTGGTTCTATACATAATTGATAGTTTTTTATTCTATTTCTTTAAAAATGACATTGGGATTTTAATGATGATTGCATTAAATGTGTATATTGCTTTGGGTAATGTGGCCATTTTAACTATGTTGATTCTTCCAATCCATGAACATGGGATATTTTTCCATTTTGTTATATCTTTTTCGATCTCTTAATAATGCTTTGTAATTTTCAGTATATAGGTCTTTCACATTCTTTATTAAGTTCATTCCTAGGTATTTTATTCTATTGGTTGCAATTGCAAAATAAATGCTTTTTATTTCTCTTTCTGAAGTTTTGTTTTTAGTACACAGGAAGGCAGAGGATTTTTGTACATTGATTTTGTATCCTGCAACTTTACTGTGTTTGTTTCTAACAGTTTTTTGATGGTATCTTTAGGGTTTTCTATGTACAAATATTGTCATCTGAAAAAAATTGATACTTTTACTTCTTACTTTCCAATTTGGATGACTTTAATTTCTTTCTCTTACCTTATTGCTCTGTCTAGGACTTTCAGAATAAGAGTGATGAGATTGGGCATCCTTGTCTTGTTTCTGATTTTAGAGGAAAAGATTTCAGTCTTTCACCATTGAGTATAATATTGCCTGAAAGTTTATCATATATGGCCTTTATTATGTTAGGTACTTTTCTTCTATCTCTTTTGTGTTTAGTGGTTTAATCATAAATGGATATTGTATTTTAAGTGCTTTTTCTGCATCTATTGATAAACTCATATGATTTTTATCCTTTCTTTAGTTAATGTGGTATATTACATTGATTTGCATATGTTGAACCATCCTTATGCCCCTGGAATGAACCACACTTGATTGTGATGTATATATAAAGATTAATAAAATTGACAAACCCCTGGCTAGACTCACTAAGGAAACAAGGGAAAAGAACCCATATAAATAAAACCAGAAGTGAAAGAGAAATCACCACAGACATCATACTAGAATACTATGAAGGACTATGCCACCAAATTCAATAACCTAGAAGAAATGGATAAGTTTCTAGAAATATATAACCTTCCTAGACTGAATCATGAAGAATTGGAAAATCTAAATAGACAGGTCAACAGTGAGGAAGTTGAAACAACCATAAAAACCTCCCCAAAAATAAAAGTCCAGGACCAGATGGCTTCACCAGTGCATTCTACCAGATGTTCAAAGATTTAAAACCTGTCCTTCTCAAACTCTTCAAGAAAAAATTGAAGGAGAGGCAATATTTCCTAGCACATTTTATGAGGTCACTATATAACCCTGATACCAAAACCTGGCAAGAATAACACAAAAAGGAAAACTACAGACCAATATCTCTGATGAATACAGATGCAAAAATCCTAAACAAAATACTAGGAAATCGAGATCTAGTTTTTAATTAGTACAATATTTTGCTTTTTAATTGATATATAATTGACATACATACTAATTAATCATTATATTAGTTTCAGGAGTACAACTTTAAATTTAGTAATTGTATATGTTGCAAAATGACTACCACAAAAGTCTAGTTAACATCCATCTAAGTTGTTCTTTTCATAATAGTTAATTTGACTTAAAAATATCCTTAAATACTGCTAATTGATCTAAGATAAAATACTGATACCACAAAACATGCTTATCAGTGTTAGGAACTTATAATGTTATCATTTGATCTTTAAAAGGTTTTATAGAGTCTTAAAGATGAGAAAACAGGCAAAGTTACTTATCTCAATTCACATGCTATATTGGCAAAGCTAATGCCAGTATCATTCATTTATTGTTGTCATTCTTCCTTAAGTTGGGATTCATTTATCATTCATCTAAACCATGCTTATTTTGTTTGGTCAGCGCTCCAACTTAGTACATATTTGTTGAACAAATGAGTTGATGTTGACAATGTGTCCAGCATTGGTACTGGGAACACAGAGTTAAAAAGCACATCTTTACCCTGAAGAAGCTGATAGCATCAGGGGAAGCTTGTATAAATGGCACCCTGGTTAGATGCCTGACCGCCCTGAAGGATGATCAGAGATATTCAGAAGGGTATGTCAGGTGTATAGGGACCTACAAGCTGTTTGGTGCTGCTGGAAGTAAGAGTGGAGGGGACACAATTCTAGATACCTTAAATGCCACCTCAGAGAGCTCAGTTTTATTCTGTTAGGAAGCTATTTAAAACAGAGAAATAAGATGGTCAAGCCTGTATTTTTAGAAGGTTCCCTGGAGTGTTTGTGTGGTGAATTGACAAATCCACAACTTGGGATTTACAGTATGATGTTTAAGAGATTAAGATGGCCTACCCTCCTGTCCCTATAATAGGATCAGTGAGGAGGAGAAGGATTTAAGAAGTATTTGGAAGATGTCTGGGGCTATAGATAAGGATTTGAGAAATCATTAGCTTATCTGAGGTAATCGATGCCCTAAGAATGACCGAGATCTCAGGAGAGTTTGGAGAGTTGAGGGTTAGGAAGATGAATATTCAAGGGACAGGAAGAGGAAGAGTTGCCCACACATGATAATAGGAAATGGTCAAAGATTGTGTGGTTTCTCATACGCTAAGTAATAGCTGTTTGAAGAAGGAAGCATGTTCTGTGGTATGAGGAAGTGGAGACAATCGATACATACCAATTTTTTGAGATTTCTAGATGACAGGGTAGATATTACATAAGAGCTAAAGGAGAACATGAATGCATGTGAGGGGTTTTATTTCTGTTTTAAGATGGGAGAGACTGTAGCAGGTTCATAGACAGAAGACAGAGAGAACACAGCTCCTCTAACTCCCCACCCAGTGACCTTTATTCACATTCTCAGCTACTTGGATCCAAAAGTAGTTTTCTGTTTGAGTCTTCTGGGATACATCAGAGTAGTCCCCTTATCTAATCAATATGTTTACATTCTCTGCCATCTCAGACACCTTTCAGAATTCATGAATTCTCATAGTGAGACTGCTTTAATGAGAACCAAACCAAGGAAAAGAGTATCGTCTGCAATACATATTACAGGCACACAGTTAATATTTGCTGAACAAACATCACTGGACTCATGAGTTTTTCTTAAAGCCATTATCTCATCTGCCTACATTACAGTTAGGATTGCATGCTACGTCCCCGTACTAAACCTCAGATTTCCCGAGGGCAGGAGACAATCATCTGCACATCTTCTGAGCCCTCAAACATTCAGCAATCCTTGGCAAAACAATAAACATTAATGCACATTTACCTGAATAAGTGATCAGAACCAAGACTTCTGTCATTTTTGTCTTATTTTGAAAGAATGGGTTTCTGTATCTTTTGACATTTTTTCAACCTATTTTTTCTACCTACCTTATAAAACCAAGCCATTGAACCCAACACAAATATCATATTCCACCTCAATATATTCCCTTAAAATCTCCTAGTCTTGACTTCGTGGTTTTTTGGGGTTTTTTTTTTTTTACTCCATAGTTTCATCAATTTCTTAAAATCAGTTTTTATTTATTGAAGAGATGAGTAGCAAGTGGCCATATGTAGTTGTAAAAAACTCTCAGTTGAATTGTTTATGCCACTTTTCATGCTCTATTATGACAGAATAGAGAATGGAAGGGAGTGTAAAAGAATCTGTCATGATATACTAAACAACTCCATTCTCTAGCATGTATTCCATTGTGTTGTAACTGTTTGTGTAAGTCTTCATAAACCCTGATCCTTGCAGGGGCCATGTGCCCTTGATCGTTTCTTCAATCCCTATTGGAATACCTGACATATAATAGGCATTCATTGAAAATGCCCTGAATGATGAAGTACAGAAATGAAACAAGTCATAGATTGGTCCTTTAGAGCTGTCAAGATTATACAGCTTAGACTTTTGTTTAATCCAGCCTGCATAGCAGGAGTGGCAGGGGCTGACATGAAATTCAAACTTTTAGAACTCCCATGAGTGTCTTTAACCTTGTGGTATCTGAACTGCCCTTTCTAAGCACAGTGTTTTCCCTCTTTCTTTTCTGCAGGTTGGACTCAGATCTGTGATAGAGCAATTTCCTGGGAAGCTTGATTTTGTCCTTTTGGATGGGGGTTTTGTCCTAAGCCATGGCCACAAGCAGTTGATGTGCTTGGCCAGGTCTGTTCTCAGTAAGGCGAAGATCTTGCTGCTGGATGAACCCAGTGCTCATCTGGATCCAATGTGAGTTTCAGAATTCCTGCTATTGGATAATACAGCGGCAGAGGCCTGCTGCATATTGACACAAATTCCCATGGCCTAGTGGAGAAGTCACCATTGGATATGCATACAAGTGCTTATTTCCTGGTATAAGAGCCTGTGTTCTCTTCTCACTGTGATTTTGGAATTCTCCCCCTTGTCAACACATGAAATATTTAGTTACACAGGCAAATTCTGATTCTTATGATTTTTCTTTCTATTCCATTTATATGGTAGCACAAAAGAACTACTAGTGATTCTACTTAATGAAAAAAATGTACTTTTGTGAAATTTCCTTCAAAATATTTGTCCTATTTATTGATGGAAACTTAAAATCTACCCTTTGGTTGCAAAGCTGATTGTGGCTGACTATATCACAATTATGTTAAAAGTATTTAAGGAAAGATAACTTAAAGGACTCAGTTGCTAGGACAATAGGTATGTTATCAAGAATAAAGGCAGATTATTGATGTTCTGTGTGGTATTTTCTTTCTTTTCTAGAACATATCAAATCATTCGAAGAACCCTAAAACAAGCATTTGCTAATTGCACAGTGATCCTCTGTGAACACAGGATAGAAGCAATGTTGGAATGTCAGCGATTTTTGGTGAGTGTTTATAATTTACTTACGATATCATGTCTCCTTTAATTCTTGATAACAATCTCTTAAGTGATAGTTTCTGCAAATCCCAGGTATGTACAAGTTCAACCTTAAAACATGTGTCATACAGCCATTTAGCTTGACTCAAAATAGCTGCACAAGTTTCTCGCTTTGATCTGAGTTATGAGGTAAGGTTGGAATGCAGTAAGTCTAAAAGAGCAGCATATTACTAAGTGACATTAATGAACTGGAACATCTACACTTTTGAGTCCTTTATTTGAGGAAGAAGTCAGGAGAAAGACTTAGGTCCTGATGCTTTTAATCACTAAATCTTCCTTGGGCAGGTAGGGTCCAGGACAGGCCTGGATTCTCTTGCATCTCATGTAGAGTTTCAGTATGATAGTTGAAAGGCTCACTTAATTTTTGAAATCATTATTTGGGACTCAGGTGAATGTCTCTCCCAATCACCTTCTCATTGTGCTTTCAAAGCTGTCACAGATTCTTTCAAGTGACGTTTACAAATTCCCTCAGGTTTAGTCACAAGGAAGTTCTCAGGATGATGGACCACATTATTTTATTCAGACTTTGGGGTTCCTGGAGGTAAATGCTTTCCTTACTGAAGGATTGTTATTATCATTTATTATTACTAAGCTCCAGGTAACAAATTAGGGGCTGACTCACAACCTCTTGCCCTGCCATGGTCAGGCTCAGGAGGCTGGATAAAGCCTTCCTATTCTCTGACCTTGGGTTTGCTCAACTTGAACATGTGAAGGAGGTATATTAAACTCAGGCACATTCTGACCAATATGGAATTTTTAACCTTCAAACCCACTGTTGATGAGGTTCAACTACAATGCTGTGGATTCTCACTCATTTTTAAGGTCCTATAGTGTGCCACGCCAGCACAGCCAAGGGTGAACCTGAGTGGGGGCAGCTGAAAGGCTTAAAAAAGACACAAGAGAATGAAAGCTGGGTCTCGGTGGGACACTGCTTCTCTGAGAGACAGCGACGATGCCCACAAGCCGTGTCTTTATTTTATAGCAGATGCCACGAGGCAGAGTAAGGGCATGGTCAAGATGTTTACAACATTCTTGTGAGTTTTGATCCTACTCAATTACATGCACCTGAACTCTATCAAGCCCACATCACTCAGACACGTGGGGCCACGTGTTCGGACCATAGGTTCAAGCTTACAACTATAGCTGTTGGCTGTAATTGTGCTGGGAAGGCTCTGCCCTCCAAGCTGGGGCTTGCACATGGCAATGAGTGGACTGTGCCCTCTCATCAGTCTAGGGCTTGAACCTGTCGAAACACTGTAGCCGCTCCCCACACTATAGAAGGGATCTAACAAAAATCATTCTGGTTTTGAAAGCACCCTTAATTCCTCTAAAGTTCTTTGAAGAGGTAATTGCTCAGTACAATCCTAATTTTAAAAAAAATCTTCCAGTTGCTAAATAGAAAGTTACAGAGAGTTTCACAGATGGAGAAGCTCCATAAAGCAAGAGGGTGAAGGACTTGGCAGTGAAATGAGATCTCCCTGACGGTTCAGACTGCCAGCCTCTGGACACTGTTTTCCATTGGGCTTTTATCTTCCTCTGAGCCTATGACAGCTTCTGTCCTTGCTCTGGCCTGCCCTGCCTTCTGTCCAGTATCTCACTAACAGCCACTTCCCCAGGTCATAGAGGAGAACCAAGTGCGGCAGTACGACTCCATCCAAAGACTGCTGAGCGAGAAGAGCCTCTTCCATCAGGCCATAAGCCCCTCGGACCGCCTGAAGCTCCTGCCCCATCGGAACTCCAGCAAGCACAAGCCCAGATCCAAAATCACTGCTCTGCAGGAGGAGACCGAAGAAGAGGTGCAAGAAACCAGGCTGTAGAAAGGAGTACCAGTGTTTGCATGGAGCGCTCACACGTGGACTTGTAGGAGAAAACAGTTTATGCCTCAGAAAACAAGGATGAGTAATGCTATTTTTTAAAAGGAGACGTTTCAGTAAGAGGAATTAAGGACGTTCACTTAGGTCTGGATAAGTGGCTTCCCGGCAATGGTCAAATTGTGTGACAGGTACTTCACATCCTTGAGGATTGACCACTTACGTGTGCAGCCAGATTTCCTGAAAACCTTTTCCTTTCTTTAGTCATTGGAAAGGTGGCTGTACATGTCAGCCAGCTTAATTGTTCCACTTACTGTTTAGTGAAATTTGTTGATTTGTATTATTGGAGAACTGTAATCATACTATTTAAATGCAGTGGTTCTCAACCTTCTGGCCCTTTAAATACAGTTCCTCATGTTGTGACCCAACCATATAATTATTTTCGTTGCTACTTCATAACTGTAATGTTGCTACTGTTATGAATCATAATGTAAATATCTGATATGCAGGATGGTCTTAGGCAACCCCTGTGAAAGGGTCGTTTGACCGCCAAAGGGGTTGCGACCCACAGGTTGAGAACCGCTGATAGAGAGATGATTAACTTAAAACTTTAGTGGCTTATATTTCTTTTTCTCTAATATCTCCAAGATGTTTAAAAACACAACTATATGTCTGATCAGTATTCAGACTGTCCCATTTCTAAGCGAGTATTAGAATACTGTGAGAGTCACAAGACAGCCTGTCAACATATGTACTGTGCAGTACCTAGGTATCTGTCAGGAGAGAGAACTTCTGGAATCCTTTAAATCAGGGTCAGTACTATTCTACCAAACATTCAAACAATCCAGATAATAAGAATGCATCCCTTACCTGGGAAAAGGCTATTAGCTCTCTTCATGTGGAAGTTGACATGCCTTTCCACAGCTCTCAGAAAGTAACAAGCCAGTAAGACCTCTGAACTGAAGGATGGCTGGAAAAAGGTTTTAATATAAATTGGTGAGAAAAACACAGGCAGCTAAGCCATGGAGGCTGCAGGTATATGTACCAGAAATCTGAAAATCTGGGTATACATGGGGTGATGTCATGTGTTTTCAGACTACTCTATGCACATCATATTGTATATACTGAGTGGGAGAGATAGTGGGAGACACACTAAAGAAGAATCAATCATGAATTAGTTCTATATGCTTCTGTTTTATAATTTTGTGATGCAAAAGAAATTTTCTCTAGGAAATAGTATTTATTTTAATAATGTTTCAAACTCATATATAAATGACTATATTTTAAGAATGATTATATTATGAATTACATTTGTATAAAAATTATATTTGAAAATTTGACTTGTAATGGCACTAGCTATTTTTATGATATATTATGTTAAACCTGGGGGGAGGGGGAAGGTAATGTTGACCAGGGGCTATAAATTACCTTGAAGGTGTGGAGAGAAGCATCAGGGCTCACACAGATGTTGCACACACCTGGGTAATTTCCAGACAACATTCAGGTTTCCTCTTAGGTGCAGCTCTAAAAAAAATAGTACCATGAAATCTGACTACTCCTATCAAGGACACACTACTTCCAACTCCAAACTAAAGATTGCATTCTATTTTTTACTGTAAGAATATATCATTTGTCAATAAAATTCACATATTTGTGCGAAACTTAGCTGTTTTCAGAATGTTCATTGATTGCGTGTCATTGATCTCTGACTTCAGTCTCTAAGGATCCTGGAACACAAACCATGAAACTTCCTTTAGATATAGCTTCTGATAAATTTCTTATCGCCATTTCATTTATCTCTTCTTCTGGATAATTCTCTTGTTCTTTCATTTGGAGCTTGTTTCTTTGTCTCCCCATTTTGGCGGCCTGTTTGTGTTTGTGTATTAGGTAGATCTGCTAAGACTCCCAATCGCTAGTGCCGGATAATGTCAGACGCTGTTTGTGACTGGCCCTGGGTACCTGTTGGGAGCTAGCAGCAATGCACAGCTTGTGGCTCCCGCTGCTGGGGCTGGGTGCCTTTGGAAAGGACCAAGATGTGCACCAGGGTCTGCTTTTCCTAGCTCCAAGCCCAGAAGGAGATCAGGCAAAACTCAAAGCCTCTAGAGATCCGCCTCTGCCCAATATTGTTTGGGCACCTTTCTCAATTCTGGTGCTCTGGGCTTGGGAGCCCAACTTGGGGATTAGACCCCAGAGTTCTCAGTGGGAACCCCCACAGCCGAGGAACTTCTTTGAAAGTCCTTTCAGAACTTCAGCTGCTGTCTATGGGAGCCTGGCCAGCCCTTTCTCACCTCCACACTTCCTACCAGTCTCTATGTGGTCTCAACTTTCCATCCTTGGTTATTAGGGTTCTCTCCCACCCTTTTTAGTTGATTTTTCAGGGTGATTTCGTCTGTATTGTAACTGCATTTCTAATTTGGTCCTGGGAGAGTGTCCGTGTAGCTTCCACTTACTCTGCCACCATTTTGGAAATCCTCCCCTACTTTTACTTTTGATATTTATGTGTTTTTATATCTAAAGTAAGTTTCTTATAGACAACATATAGTTAGGTCTTAGTCTTTGATCCATTCTGACAATCTGTCTTTTAATTGTGTTTAGATCATTGACATTTAAAATAATTATTGATATAGTTTGATTAATACAAAATCTATCATATTTGTTACTGTTTTCTTTTTGTTGCTATTTTGACTGCCACATTTTTGTGTGGCTTTAATTTTTTATGATTCTATTTTCTCTTCTTTTAGCATATTATATACCTTTTTTTTTTTTTTTACTTTTTAACGTTTTTTAGTGGTTGCTCTAGAGTTTGCAATATACATTAAAACTAATCAAATTCCCTTTAAATAGCACTACATACTGTATGGCTATACCTTATAACAACAACATAATAAGTACCTTATAATAACAAAATATTTCTAATTCTTCCCTCTTATCCCTTGTATCATTGATGTCATTCATTTTATTTATACACTAGTAGCCCTGCACACGAATCCATGCACCAGTAGATCTCTGCGGGGCCTGGCCGCTCCGCACCTGCAGCCCAGAGGCCCTCTGCGGCCGGGGTGGAATGCCGCGGTGACGAAGCAAGCCAAGCTGCTCACGCTACCCCCTCTCAGTGCCACCGCCCCCCGGGATTGGGGGTCTCTGGCGGGGCTGAGAGGACTTGGCGCAGCCTTCTTGTGACTATGGGCATCTCCATCTTTGTGACGGAGTGACAGTTAATTTGCATATTACCCTTTTATTCAATAGGAAAAGCATATATATATATATATGCATATATATATATCCACATATAAGGATATATATAAGATATATATATATAACAATCAAACAACAAATAACAATCAAACACATTGTTGTTATTCTTGAATGAGCTGTAACCTATTCGACTAAGTAAGTAAAAAAATAAAAGTTTTAATTTACTTTTATGTATTCATTCTTGATGCTCTTCCTTTCTTTATATAGAGCTTTCCAACCTATATCATTTTCCTTCTCTCAGAAGACCTTCTTTTAACATTTCTTGCTAGGTAGATCTTCTGGCAGCAAATTCCCTCCATTATCTGTTTGCCTGAGACTGTCTTTATTTCCCCCTCACTTTTGTAGGATAATTTTCACAAGGTACTAAGTTCCAGGTTGGTGGGGTGTTGTTTTCTCCTAGCACTCTAAATATTTCACTCCATTCTCATTGCCTACATGGTTTTTGAAGATTAGTTAGATGTAATTCTTATTTTTCTTCCTTGGTAGGTAAGGTGATTTTTCTCCTTTGACTTATTTCTTCATCTCCCCCCCCCCGCCCCACCCCCATTTTATTTGATTTTTTGCAGTTCGAATATGATATGCCTAAGTATAGTTTTTTTATTGTTTTTTTGTTGTTTGTTTTTGTTTTTGCATTTAACTTGCTTAGTGTTTTCTGAGCTTCCTGGTTTAGTGTCTGACATTAATTTGGGAAAATCCTCAGTCACTATTGCTTCAAATATTTTTGTGTTTTTTTCCCCTCTCTTTCTTTTCCTGGGTATTTCCATTATAGGTCTATTACACCTCCTGTGGATGTCCCACAGTTTTTGGATATTTAGTGGTATTTTTTGTCTTTTTTTCTCTTTGCTTTTCAGTTTTGGAGGTTTCTATTATCATATCCTCAAGCTTAGATTTCTTTCCTCAGCTATGTCTTGTCTACTAATGAGGTCATCAAACATAGTCTTCATTTCTGTTACAGTGGTTTGTTTTTTGGGTTTGTTTTTTTTTTAATGTGGCAGAGAGCACTATCAACTGCAGTCATAGAGGCAAGCTCTGCTGGTGTCAGCGAAAGTCCTGCCATTAATGTAGCACACTTCCGACACTACAGTGTTATTTTTTTATCCCTAGCATTTCTTTTTGAGCCTTCATTAGAATTTCTATCTCTCTGCTTATATTATCCATCTGTTTTTGTATCTTGTCTACTTCTTCCAATAGAGTCATTAACATATTAATTATCGTTGTTATGCGTTCCTGCTCTGGTAATTCCAACACCCCTGGCATATTTGAGTCTGCTTCTGATGTTTGTTTAGTTTCTTCAAACTGTGTTTTTTGCTTTTTCTGTATGTCTTATAATTTCCTGTTAATGGACTGGGAAAAAGGCCTTTGGTTACATAACAGTAATGAGAGAGAGAGAGAGAGAGAGAGAGAGAGAGAGAGAGGTGGAGGTGGTAACAAGCTTCTACAGTTCTGTGTTAGGTCTCAGTCTGTTGGTGAGCCTGTGTTTCTGTGAATTCACCAGTGCTTCTCAGCTTCTCCCTTCCTCTTAGGTGGGACAGGACAGCTCGAGGTGGCTGGGGCTGGGTATTTCCCGTTCCTCAGTTACACGAGGCTCGGGTAAAATAGTCTCTCCTGAGGATGGGCCTTGGTGCCCTGAGGCATCGATCAGAATGATAGGTTTCCCCTCCTCCTGCTGGAGCCCTGAGGATGGTTTCACTGATCTTTACTGTGTGCACCTGTTACAGCTCCTGAGGGTAAAAGTACGGGTCTCCCTCCCCTGATGACTTGTTACCTTGGAGCTTTCCTCTCTCAGGCTTGTCGACACGGAGCCTCTAGCAATTCATTACAGTTCAGGTTTTCCCAACCCGGCACTGGCTCCCAAGGAGATTCTTGCTTGGTAGTTTCTACTCAGGTAAGTTGTGATTCTCTGTATCTGCCTGCCTGTCTGTCTCTTCAGTTTGAGGGGTACCAGTTTGCCCTGTGACCCTATTTCTCTGACAGATCAAAGAAGAGTTGCTGATTTTTTTTCCCCAAGTTTGCTCATTGTTCAACTGGAATGGAGACGTCTAAGCTCCTTACATGCCAGATAAGAAACCGGCAGTCTTTCAAGTTCATTTTGAGTAAAAAAAGAAGGTGGAAGGAGTCAAATGCAAACAAAATGTGACAAAAGAACCCCTAGTTCCAAAAGCCCACTTTAAAAAGAAAAACACGGAAACAAGGAGGGAAAGTCAGTGTTGGTCACCCAAGCTGTATTGCTAACACTTAGCTTTTCTTCACATCAACTCTTCCCTCTTCTTTTCCAATTTAAAAAATAAGCTGTTTTCCTAAAGACTTCCTGTTTTTGTCTATTTGGTTTTTTATATGCAAGTCATAAGTTTCAGGGGTTACTTGTCTCAGTCTATGCCCACTCCCACCCAACACAGTTCTTCATTGATTTCTCAGACCTTTCACCTTGTTCTTCCTTATTATAAGAAAAAAAAGCTAAAGCTTAAAATAAGTACATTTCCTTCCAGTAAGCAGGGACCTTCCAGGATTGGGAAATTGCTGTGAGTTAGAGTGAACAGCTAATAAAACCCCCAGTGTAAATATTTTAGCAGTTTGCCAAAGAAAGAACCTCAAATACTAGCGGAAAAACAATTTAGAATGAGGTTTAAATTGCTCAATATAAAAACCTGTTTGACCTGTTAAAACAGGTGTGGAGAATCACAATTCCCTATTAAAAGATAGAATGAGAAAAACCTATAAATTCAAGACAAATACATTGAAGCATGAGAACTCCCAATCAGTAGGTTGGGAATTATAAACTGCTCCCAGTGTGGGGGAGAATTCTTGGCAGAAGTTTAGGGTTATTGCTTAATTTATTAAAGTAGGAACCCTCACTTGCTTTTTAATATTTTCTCTAGTTGCAAAATGATGTAGTGCATTTGTTTAAATGAATATGCTAATGCTAGTCTTTAATTTCCTGTAGCAAAATGAATTAATGAAATAATGGTAAATTGTTATTTGGATAACAAATTCAGACAATTTACAATATATCTTTCATTCATTGAAGTACAAATATATACAGAAAATACAAATTGACCTTCCAGAACTCCCTTTCTGGAGATTGTTTTATTAAGATAACTACTTTTCCGAAAGAACACATATGCCAACCACAGAAATGAATACAGAAACTCACACACCAACTTAAATGAATTGCCAATACATGTTCTCCTTCAGCCATTGTGAATATTGGAAAAGTAAATGCGAATAGTTTGGGGCTATAAACACCTCATTGCCTATGTTCTTTCCCATTCACCTTTGATACTGACAGAATAGAAGAAATGATCTTTAATTGTTAGCAACGACAAGTGTACTGACAAATGGAACTACTAGTAAAACTGAATTGTATTTTTTAAAAAATATATCTTATTGATTTTTTACAGAGAGGAAGGGAGAGGGATAGTTAGAAACATCAATGAGAGAGAAACATCGATCAGCTGCCTCCTGCACACCCCCTACTGGAGATATGCCCACAACCAAGGTACATGCCCTTGACCGGAATCGAACCCGGGACCCCTCAGTCCACAGGCCCACGCTCTATCCACTGAGCCAAACCAGTTAGGGCTGAATTATATTTTGATTGACCAACACAAAGGCTTAAAAAATACTGAAATCTACATTGTAATGAACACCTATGAAATTAATGTTGTAATTTATCAAAGATTGTAATATAAAGAAATAAGCTCTCTCTATTTTATTAAAAAGAAAAAGATCATTACTGAGAGTGGAATGGTGGTTACCAGGGACTTGGGACTAGGGAAAATGGGAAGGTATCAGTCAAAGGGCACAGACTTCCAGTTGTAAGGGAATACGTTTTGGGGGTCTAATGTAGTGCAGTGATTATAGTCAGTGCTGTGTTATTATATACCTGAAAGTCATGAAGAGGGTGACTGTTATGTTCTCACCACACAAAACCCCATGATTGTAATTATGTGATGTGACGGAGGTGAGGTGTTAGTTAATGCTACAGTGGGAGTCATTTTGCAATAAATAAGTGCATTTAATCAACATGTTATACAGCTTGAACTTACACAGTGTTGTATGTCAATTATATCTCAACAAAGCTGAAGAGTAAATTAACACTAGATTGCCCAAGGAAGTCATTTTGACTGCTTTTTAATTTCAATTAGAAAAACAATTATGTATATAAGGACACAATGTCTTAGAATTTTGTGACTTTTTGTACAACATATAAATGCGTTTATTAATAATTGTAGTTACCTCCCCCCCTCCTTCATTTGCGGTATATATATATGTGTTATACCTATATTGCCCAAAAGCAGTCATTTTGACTGCTTGATAATCAAATGACTCTTATTATTGAATTGAGTAAATTTCTTATATGACCAGTTCGGCTCTGTATTAAAATAACAGTTTTCATTTTTTTTTTCAATTACCGTCACATGATAACATACAAGTACATGATAAATTGTCGATACTTGATAAGTTGCAGTTGCTCAATAAGCTAAACTAGTACTTGTTATTTGAATCTTTATGCAGTGATACTTGTTCTAATAAGTTGTTTATTTTATTTCTTTTGCACCCTAAATTCATGAAAGAAATGTCGAATAGAAGTGAGTTATTGGAAAAGCTAAGGAACATAAGTGAAGAGTGCTCTGATATTATTCTTTCACAATGCAGTCATTTTGACTGCTTTTGGGCAATATAGGTATATACTAAAGTTCAGTCTTTCTAGTGTTAAAGGGCAAAAAAAAAAGAGTAAATATATTTGGCCATAGTTGATTGCTTGACCATCATTTTTGGTCAGTGTTCTTTAACAAAAACCAGACTATTTGCGAATCAACAATCTCTCTTCCCCTTCTGCTCCTTCTCGGGTAGCAGATACCTGTGCCCCCAGGGAGATATTGTAGTTTTCGATGGTGAACTGGGAGAAGAGAGAACCCCACTTTTTTGGCCCCTGCGCCTTAGAGCCTCTGTCACACCGAGCAAGGGGAGGGAATAGGGAGTAGGTTGTGGCTAATGTGCTTTATAACCCCTTTAAAAGCTAAAGGACTTCTGCTGTTCTTACTAAGATGTACTATATATTCTAGAATGCATGTTTCTTCATTGCTCTATGCTATTAGGACAATTTCCAGAGAGTTTAAATGGTTGTTTGATCATTTTTACCGGTAATGGTTGTTTAACTGGGAGCAGGTCCACAGAGTGCCTTACTTTGCTGTCCTGGAAGCTGTCCTCCAGTTTAACACGAATTCCTGTGGTTTTCAGTTTTTCTGTTCTTTCACCTGCAGGGTGACTCACCTCCTGGGTGACACATTGAGTCAACTTTTTTTTTTTCCCCCCCACTGACTATGAGTCAGGTGATTTTTTTATATATAAATCTCATTTTGTTCCTTATACAATCCCTGTGAAGGAAGTTCTAAGAACCATGAGGCTCAGAGAAGTTACAGATCTTTTCAGAAATCACATCTGACTCCTGGATTTTGAGCCATTGACTCATTACCTGACAGTTTACCTCCGAGAGTGAGAACCACTTCCTCGCTGTGCTTTCCTTTTTAGAGAGCCAACCAGCCCTGCTCTACTCTCCCACAGTCTCAAACTGCAGAAAGTCTCCTGAGAAAAGCAGAATGCGTCAGGAAAGAGCTGATGCAGTGCCCAGATTCAGGGGTAGCCTTTGCTAATGTCCGAGTGATTCTGCCCAACACAGCCCAAAGCCTGGAAAGGTGTGATAATGAAAGGCTTGGGCTGACCTGGACCAGAAGTTTCTCGGTTTGTTTAGTGGGATGTCATAAACTACCACAGGACTTACCCGAGTCTTTAATGTGCCAAGGTGCATTTTTTGACCAAGAGTAGACTATCACATGCAATGTTTCTCAGATTATTGGGCCACACAATCCATCCTACATGCCCTTGTGCCACCTACATCCTGTCTTGCGGAAGGTTGGCCTAAAACATTTTATTCCACAAGGAAAGGCCATTGGAAATCCTTACCATTGGCTGGAAAACATTTGGATATCTACATCGTTTCCACCTGCCATCCGAGCAGCGGTTCTCAACCTTCCTAATGCCGCAACCCTTTAATACAGTTCCTCATGTTGTGGTGACCCCCAATTTCATTGTTAAAAATTGAACATAATTAAAAGCAAAACAATATGTAATTATATATGTGTTTTCCGATGGTCTTAGGCGACCCCTGTGAAAGGGTTGTTCGACCCCCCAAAGGGGTCGCGACTCACAGGTTGAGAACCGCTGCTTTAGGGTGTGCTTATGGAAAACAGTACCTACTGAGAGGATTTGGAGATTAAAAAAAAAAAAAAAAGGGCAGTTAGGTTAGGGTCTACGGGAAAGGAATGCCTACATGACTGACGGAGCCAGTTCCAAATCCCCAGGTTGTTTATTTCACAACCACATAAATAGCGGAAGGTTACAGGAAGGGGGGAGGAGGGGATTGGTGAGCTTTGAAACTTTAAAACTGATATTAAATAGATAAGAGAGAAACTGGCCAATTCAGAAGAAAACACACGAAGGGACAGGAAATGAGGAAGGGTCCAATTAGAAAGTAGTATGTGCAAGCAGAAGCTGCCAGCATTTATAAACCCACAAAGAGACTCACTGAAGTGGGTTTTCCCATTTTGGAGACCCCTCCCCAGGCGGGGGTTGTATGGGCCTGCAATAGACTTTCACACTTTTGCTTAAAGTGCTTTTGTCCACGAATTTTACTCTTCAAACTTCATAGGACAAGAACCTGCAATAAGAGTTCCAGCTTGTCATTTGGGTGTCCGATTTGCTGGCCATACAGGGAATTTGTATAATCTCCTATGTCAGTGCTGACTGGTACGTAGCAGACTCTATCGCGTCCTTCACTCTCCCCTTTAGAGTTCTGGAGACATTGCCGGCTGCCCACCAGCTGCTTAATTTGGCACCTGTCTCAAGCGGGCAGTTCTCTTTCACTTTCCTTCTCAGCTGTCACCCATGGATTTCTAGGTCGCCTGCTTTTGTCTTTATGGTATAAGGTCTGTCAAGTGGATTTAGAGCTGTTACAATGTCTCTTGCCTGCTTAAAAGTGTGCTTTGAAACTGTTTAAAATATGTTTATAAGGGTCGATCTAAGGCCGTGTTCAGCAAACTGTGGCTCTCGAGCCATATGCGGTTCTTTGGCCCCTTGAGTGTGGCTCTTCCACAAAATACCACGTGCGGGCGTGCACATACAGTGCGATTGAAACTTCGTGGCCCATGCGTAAAAATCAATATTTTGTGGAAGAGCCACACTGAAGGGGCCAAAGGGCCGCATGTGGCTCGCGAGCCACAGTTTGCCGAGCCGCAGTTTGCCGACCATTGATCTAAGGAATGCTGGCTGTTTGCTGTTCTTGGTTATTAGAAATTAAGGCTTCTAAGAGCTAAGCATTCTAGCTAATTGAAAAGAAATTACATGGCTTTGGTGTAATAGAAGGCATAAGGCATGGAGATGCATTTTGAAGGAAGTAGAACGTGATTTCTAAAGCTAGCTATTTGTGAAAGTTATGAAAAGTTTAAAAGTTGTAAAAAGGGTCATAAAGTTACAGGGAAGTTAAAGCAAAGGCCAAACCACGTGGACAATTTATAGCCAGCTTGTAACTAACAAGCCATTATCTTCCCCAGCCAAGAACACAGCGCAGATAGTAAATGCCTCCCTAATAAGGAATGCAGGGAAGGGAGGGAGGAGCAGGGAGGAAAAAAGGGGCCCTTTGACTTCCTAAGCTGGTGGGACCTTGGGAGTCAGTGATGGCTAAACCCCAGGTGGTGGTTGCTCCCATATGAATGTCCAAGCTGTCTGCGAGGACCCCTGGATTTTACACTTCAGGTTATTCTAATTATACAGAATCCTATGAGGAGGATGTTATGAGGATTATTCCACTTTATCAGAATATGTTCAGGATTTTTTTAAAATTGTTTTATTGCTTAAAGTATTACAAAGAGTATTACATATGTCTCCTTTTTCCCCCCCGCCCTTGACAATCCCCTGGCTTCCCCTACCCCCCAGTGTCTTATATCCATTGGTTATGCTTATATGCATGCATACAAGTCCTTTGGTTGATCCCTTACCCTCCCTGCCTGCCCCCCAACCCTCCCCTGCCTTCCCGCTGCAATTTGACAGTCTGTTCGAGGCTGCTCTGCCTCTAGATCTATTTTTGTTCATAAGTTTATAATGGTCTTTATTATCCATGAATGAGTGAGATCATGTGGTATTTTTCCTTCATTGGCTTATTTCACTCAGCATAATGCTCTCCAGTTCCATCCATGCTGTTGCAAATGGGAAGAATTCCTTCTTTTTTACAGCAGCATAGTATTCCATCGTGTAGATGTACCACAGTTTTCTAATCCATTCATCTGCTGATGGGCACTTAGGCTGTTTCCAGATCTTAGCTATGGTGAATTGTGCTTCTATGAACATAGGGGTGCATATATCCTTTCTGATTGGTGTTTCTGTTTTCTTGGGATATATTCCTAGAAGTGGGATCACAGGGTCAAATGGGAGTTCCATTTTTAGTTTTTTGAGGAAACTCCATACTGTCTTCCATAGTGGCTGCACCAGTCTGCATTCCCACCAGCAGTGCACGAGTGTTCCTTTTTCTACACATCCTCTCCAGCGCTTGTCGTTTGTGGATCTGTTGATGATAACCATTCTGACAGGTGTGTGAGATGGTACCTCATTGTTGTTTTGATTTGCATTTCTCGGATGATTAGTGACTTTGAGCATGTTTTCATATGTCTCTTGGCTTTCTGAATGTCCTCTTTTGAAAAGTGTCTATTTAGGTCCTTTGCCCATTTTTTGATTGGATTGTTTATCTTCCTTTTGTTAAGTTGTATGAGTTCCCTATAAATGTTGGAGATTAAACCCTTATCGGTAATAACATTGGCAATATGTTCTCCCACACAGTGGGTTTTCTCGTTGTTTTGTTGATGGTTTCTTTAGCTGTGCAGAAGCTGTTTATTTTTATGTAGTCCCATTTGTTTATTTTCTCTTTAGTTTCCAATGCCCTAGGAGCTGTATCAGTGAAGAAATTGCTTTGGCATATGTCTGAGATTTTGTTGCCTTTGGATTCTTCTAGTATTTTTATGGTTTCCCATCATACATTTAAGTCTTTTATCCATTTTGAGTTTATTTTTGTGTATGGTGTAATTTGGTGGCCTAGTTTAATTTTTTTGCATGTATCTGTCCAATTTTCCCAACACCATTTATTGAAGAGACTATCTTGACTCCATTGTATGTTCTTGCCTCCTTTGTCAAATATTAATTGAGCATATTGGTTTGGGTCGATTTCTGGGCTCTCTATTCTATTCCATTGATCTATATGTCTGTTCTTGTGCCAGTATCAGGCAGTTTTGAGAACAGTGGCTTTGTAATACAGCTTAATATCTGGTATTGAGATCCCACCTACTTTGTTCTTTGTGAGGATCACTGCAGCTATTCCGGGTCTTTTTTTTATTCCAGATAAATTTTTGGAGAGTTCGTTCTAGGTCTGTGAAATATGCCGTTGGTATTTTAATGGGGAGTGCGTTGAATTTATAGATTGCTTTGGCGCCCTAACCTGTTTGGCTCAGTGGATAGAGCGTCAGCCTGCGGACTGAAGGGTCCCAGGTTCGATTCCGGTCAAGGGCATGTACCTTGGTTGAGGGCACATCCCCAGTGGGGAGTGTGCAGGAGGCAGCTGGTCGATGTTTCTCTCTCATCGATGTTTCTAACTCTCTATCCCTCTCCCTTCCCTCTCCCTTCTTCTCTGTAAAATAATCAATAAAATATATATTATAGATTGCTTTGGGTAGTATGGACATTTTAATGATGTTGATTCTACCAATCCAAGAACATGGCATGTTCTTCCATCTGTTTATGTCTTCCTCTATCTCTTTTTTCAACGTCCTGTAGTTTTCACGTTCAGGATTTTTTGAATCATCTTACAGAGCAGCCTGGCAGTTTTGAAATTGTAATCGAACAGTTTGCAGAGACCCGAACGGCTGAGTTACAACAGCCGATGCTATGTAAGAATTTGTGGAACTAATCTATTCACAGGCCACGTCCATTCCAAATTTCTCCTACCTGGGAGCATGCCTGTGCCATCATCTGACAATTAGCTCGCAGGATGGCAACTTCTGCCATTGCTACTTCAAAGATGTAGTACTGATATGAAGTTAGAGATCAAGCCGTATCTTAACCTGGAGAGCAAAGGAACCAAAGGATAGAAACAAGAGCAGATGTTCTTCAGGTTGGTCTAACTTTGGAGGCCATGAAAAAGAGATGGGGACTGAAATGGTATAGGGAAGGGAATTCTGAGAGAATGGTGTTCAAATTAAGTTCAAAGGGTATCAAGAAGAAACACATTGTAACTTAGTCAAATGTTGTATGTCAATTAAGATGAGGAAGGAGAATTGGCCACTGGTTTAGCATTACAAATGCCATTGGTGGCTTCTATAAGAGCATTTTAGTGGGATTGAAGAAATTAGAATGAGAGAAATTACAGACAGGGAGTATAGACATTTATGAATTTTGCTTGAAGTAAAGGAGATAAATGGGTAGTAAGTGGATGGGAAAGTGAAGTTGTTTTTTTGTTTATTTTTGGGATGAGAGAAATAACATCCCATTGGTGTGTTGGATGTGGGGATAATTAACTAAGAAGAAGGGGGAGCTGGTGGAGCTGAGGGGGAGTTGAGAGTAGTCTCAAATACCTTGAACATGTGAGAGGGAAGGAATCTCTCTGGGGAACAAAAGAAGGGATCACATTTAGAAGAATGAACATTATTCATAGAAGAGGAGAGAAAGGTTAATAAATATGGGAGTGAGAAATGATAAACTTTTTTATGACTCAACTTTTATCAATTAAATAGGAAGAATGTTGTAAATTGAGCATGAGAATGGCAAAGGAAATATTGGGGATTTAAGGAGAAGTGTGAATTGTCTTAAAAGATAGTTTCCCCCAATTTTTTGAAGCCATGCCACATTAAAAAAGAATATTTGAGTGGCATGCTTGGATGGCATTTGGAGCCCTGGACAAATGTTTGTTTGCCACGAATGCTGCCTACATGCCCAGATAGCTAAAGAAAGTAATATCTTCTAGTATTCTAGTTCTATTTGGCAAATATGAGAATGAATGGGCAAAGAAAATTTAAAAATATAGCCAGGTAGCAGGAAAGGATCCATGTGCATTGGAGTTCATGAATTTGAGGAAAGACTAGTCAGAATAGTTGTGTGTTTTTAGCTATCTTCAGGTACACAGGTATAGCCTTATAGGTGACTACAGTAGGTGGAGAATTGGATTTAGCAAGCACAACAGAAGAGAGGGGGGATAGGGGGTTGAGGAGAGATACAAAGGAATGGCTGTAATTATGCACCAGATAATAGAAACTAGGTGATGAGAGAAATTAGGACACAGAATGGGTGAGGAATATTGAAAAGGTAGGTGGTTTAATGGACTATGAATATTGTGGGGTCTCAATGTTTTTGGAGTTGGAAAGAGATGATCAGACAACAGAATGCTTGAAATGGAGGTCATGATGGGAAGCAGGCATTATGGGTAAAGACAAAGCCAGGGTACTGCATGGGAATGGGTAGCTGAGGTAAGGTAGAGGAAAAGAGGTTGGTGAACTCAGAGGTCAAGGAATTATTTACATTGATATTAAAATCACCAAGAATGATACCAGAGGAGGGTAAGAGTGAATCTGAAGATAAAGTCTTCAATAAATGAGGGATAGTAATCCCAAAGAATATACATGACTAGAAGAAGAAGGGCTAGTGCAGTCAGGTGGCAGAGTATAATGTCAGGGCTAAAAAACGAACATTTGCGAGGGAGAGAGGAACAACATGTATATGGGGACAGTAAGAGTCAAGGCAAACATCTTCCTCCACCTCCAAGTCTGGTGGTATAAGATACGTGGGAAAGAAAGCAGACTACTTAGATGGCCCCAGGAAGACCAGTTATCTCAGAGGGAGCCATGTTTTCATTAGAATAATGTGGTGAAGAAAACAGTTGGCCAAGTGTTTAAAGATGCAGGAGATTCCACTGAGAGGGCATGATTCCAGAGGACATCCTAGGAGGATTTGAGGGAATGTGGGCGACCTGAGCGATGGGATCAGATTGGGGGAATATGTAGAATCCTGGGGGATGAGAGTTTAGGTGATGACCTAGGTTAAAAGCTATGAGCCTCTCATTACTCTTGCTGCTGCTTTAATGGTTACTGGTGAGCAAACAACTCCAGGTAGTTCAGAGTTTTGTGCCTAAGCAATTACATGTTATCTAATATCACTTTTCAGAGAACATTTTTTTTAAGACAGAAAATATGTTCTCTATAATTTAGCTGAGAAAACTGCTTGGCCTTCCCTTGGTCCTTACTTTAAAATGTCCTCAAAACTATGAATTCCAGAAATGAAAAATTAGAGATCTTGTCTAACCCCTTGCCTTCAGGAATTCATCCTAGAGAAATGATTATCCATTTTCTTTAAGATTCTCTTTTTAAAGCCTTTTTGTTGACTCTAATTTGATCATTGATCCAAATCATAAGCAGCCCTCATCTCATCTTATTCTTACATATCGGTATAAGCCAGCCGTGGACAAACTACGGCCCGTTTGAAATGAATAAAACTAAAAAAAAAAAGACCGTACCCTTTTATGTAATGATGTTTACTTTGAATTTATATTAGTTCACACAAACACTCCATCCATGCTTTTGTTCCGGCCCTCCGGTCCAGTTTAAGAACCCATTGTGGCCCTCGAGTCAAAAAGTTTGCCCACCCCTGGTATAAGCCTTTGCTGTGGATGTTATGGGGTGTGTGCTAGTGAATACGAACACCAGTGTGTGTGCTGGATGGTGAGAGTCGTGGTGTCCTTGATGCTCTTTAGACCTGACCTTTATGGATCTCATGGTATTTCTATTTCCTGTGACCTATGACTTTGGTTCTAACTCATCTTGTGTTTTTCTTTCAAAAAAACACTGCATTGGAGGACAGGTAGAAATTCTTAGAGTCTGTCCAAGTTCTAATTGAGATGCAATCCCCCATCCTCACAGCCTTTTATTGAGCAATTTTTGTTGGCACTTGTTTTCCAAATTTCCAGATAACTCATTTCAGAGTTCAACTACCCAGGAACTACCTACTTCCATACCAACAGTAAGAGGCAAAAAGAGGTGTCTGCAGTAAAGACAATCAGTATCTAGGCTGAGAGCTGGCATGTGGGTGGTGCCACCTTTGTTGTGAAGCTACAGGAAGAGAAAGGCATGTGAATAATATCCTACCTCACATCTAGGCAGTTGTACTGCTAGGGCTTTTCAAAGTCGCAAGAAGGAGTTCTATGCACATTACATTCAGTGATGGAATTTTATTGCCAGAACATGTGGGAACTTGGGGTAGGAGGGAGAATTTCCTCATCAGCTGCATAATTCTCCCTGGTCCCAGGGCTTCCGCGCTGAAATGATCAATATCAGCAAAATTACTGAATAATCAAAGCACAGAGAAGTCCTGTGCCTTCCAAAGGGAAGTGTTTGGGTCAACTTTTGGCTTCTCTCTGTGGGGCTCCCCAACTAGAAATGGTTCCCAGCAATTCACCTCTTTCCTGGACATCTTCTCTAGCATCAGGGATTTTTAACCTGAGGCTTTGGGGACTCCTGGACCGCCTAGAAATTATTTGCCTGAATTAGCTGCCTGTGCAGCTCCTTGCTGACCATAATGGCATTTTCTGACCCATGTCTCTGTGTAGAGAGAAAGTTTTAACTATCCCCAAGAGGGTTTTTAGTATTTCTAGTGTTGACTCAGACCCAATAGACAGCAGTATGAAAGCAAAGGGACAGCAAATCAAAGAAAGCATCCAAATGCAATTATTCAATCACAAAGATGAGAGGGGTGACATGAACTTGTGTTGCTTTTTGAATCAGTTATGTTAAGTCAAATCCCCTTACCTATTAACGCAATCATTCACTTTCATAGCCAGGGGTCTGCCTGGTCAGTGAGTTAGAGAAAATGGAAGGGAGATGTGGGTGCTGGTGGCTTTGGAGCAATGTCATATGTGCCCCACATATGCAACCCGATGTCATTCATTCTGCATGTGTATTAGCAGCAGCTACTGAGGGTAACTGAAGTCAGAAAACACAGTTTATGTCATCAGTCTTTCAGTGCAGTGGCAGTGAAGGGTTTTAGAGAGTTGATACATGAACATATCTAAGGGCCTTACTATTTTTTTAAGACAAATTTGCTGGGAACAGGGATGATCACTGTTCTAGTCAACTCCATTGCTATCAAGGATCATTTCTACTTTTTGTCAACCTTTCTAGTGAATATTAATGTAATTTGTAAGAAAAACTCTTTTCTTTTTTTGCTGGAGAACTTGGTTAATCAGGTTATTTATTGGCAAAGGAGAAGAGGGCACAGGTGAGATGCCTCTGGAAGCATTTGAAACTAGGCGTGCCAGAGCTTCTGCCCAACACATTAGCAATCCTGTGTCCATGTGCCCAGCTCCTGTGGGAAGCCCTAGGTCAGGAAGCAGAGAGCTGCTTGTCCGAGCCAGGTCCCCGACTCTAACAGTCCCCACGCACGACCAGCTGAGAAAGGTCAAAGCATGTGGCTAGCGCGTTTTAAAGGAATCCTAGCAGTTCCAATGTCATGTAAGGTGGGCAGAGCCCATGTGTGGAGTCTCAAACATCCCAGAAATATCAGAGAGAACTGCATAGTTATACAAAGAAAATGAAAGAGCCAGCAAGAAAGAGAAATGTTTGTGATGCGCTGTAAACATCCAATTTTCAACATGACCCGGAATTTCAGCCCCAGAAGCCGGGTGGACAGGCCTCCCGCCTGACCTCCATCCCCGGCGAGACACAGGCACTGACGGGTGTCAGCTCCTCCAAGACCCCATGGGTGGGAGGAACAAGACAAAATTTCTACCTCCCTTTCAAGGACTTAACAGATCAACCCAAAATGCAGCAACACTTTTAGGCATTTCTAAAAGGTTGGGAAGTCTATCCACACTGGGAAATAGATGCAAAGGGCTCTCGCCTGGAAAATACAAATGAAGAAGACTTGACTGTTCCAGGTCAGGTGAGGTCAGGAGAGGTCAGCTGAGGCCATTAGAGCCCAGGTGAGGCCAGAAGAGGTCAGGCCAGGCCAGGGGAGCTCGGCCGGGAAGGAGACCCAGCCTTGGGGTGGGCGTCCAGGAAGTAGTAAACATAGGGAGGCCACCTCTGTCAAAGGCTGCCCAAGGCTGTGAGAAGCCACCAGCCAGTCACACCTTGCATGACTCTCTGACCCAAGAACCAGGGCCCAGTGCTGTGTGGGTGACCAGCAGACACCCAGAGCTGGGGCCACAGCACAGCGACCACTTCCTACCAGCGAGGCCCAGGCTCCATTAAGACTGTTTATGTAGCACCAAGAACGCTGTCCTCTAAATGATCTTCAGTGCATAAAGGGTCGGCCAGGAGCATCCTGCCTCGGGCCTGTGTGGCACTTGGAAAACCCGAGCCATAGGGACTCCCACCTGGCCAGCACGCCTCCTCCTAGTGGGGGATGCCCGGCCTGGACAGCTGGTCCGGCTCGCACCCCCCACCCGAGAGGCAAAAAAAGGATTCACTCCCAGATCTCTCTAGAAAATTGTCAAAAGCAGGTTTCTTCTCACGGCCACGCTTCCTCGCTGTGGTGGTGCGTTTCCTCCTGGGAAAAGTAAGATGTTTTGTCAGCTGTCAACACTGTGCCCCTCACATCCTTGAGCCCCGTACTTGCAACATCTTGGCTTTCTCGCTCCTTGGAGACCACACAGAGGAGCTCGGCCTGGCCTTTGCTCCCATCGTTGTAGGAGGAGCCAGTGCTGACCAGCAGCTCAAACTTCCAGCATCGGACATGGTGGACACCATCTGCGGGGGCTCCCCCTCCTGACCCTGAGTCCACGGGAAGCTTCCCCGGCACCTGTGAGGTTTTGCTGTCTCGTTCTCTAATTTCGTCCTTTATGAGTTTTATTAGTGAGGCCAGATTGGAAAATCCCGCTTCCTCCAATACGCCTGCTCTGCAAGGGCTTTGTTAATGATCAGCTTTCCATGTCTCGGGTCATCAGCACGGGCCCGAACAGGTGGGATCGCTGTCGATTAAATAGGCACCTGTTTCATCTTTCGTCCAGGTTGGGGTCAGCCTGGCACGAAGGTACAGGAAAGGCTGCGGATCCCGGCACAGCGTCTGCCGGGTGGGGAGAAAGTACGTGCTGCCAAAGTTGAGAAGGACCTGCTTGGATAAGAGCGGCCCCCCCAAACCCTCCCCAAACCATCTGGGGCGGCTGTGGAAGCTGGCAGTGATTCTCCGCCGTCATCCCAGCGAGCCAGCCACTGTGAGAACTACTCTTAATTTTCATCCTTTGAGAAAGCTGAACTCTTCTTTTTTTTTAAGGGAGTGAAAATTCATCTTACTCAAAAGTGCATTTAGGACTTTCATTTGTATTTTCTGCACTTGTTTTAGGGGATTGTTTTTATGTTTATCACTATCAGGTCTTTTATAAAATATTCTGTCCTTTAAGGTTGAAAAAGCCAATATTTCAATAACATGCTCTATATAATCTTAAGTAAAGTTTCTATATAAATAATACATTCTAGCCCTGGCTGGTGTGGCTCACCGGTTAGACTTAGAGCATCGGTGGTCACACCAAAGGGTCTCAGATTCGATTCCTGGTCAAGGGCATGCACCTGGGTTGTAGGTTAAGTCCCTAGCCCAGTCAGGGAATGAGCAGGAGGCAAACAATCGATGTGTCTCTATCACATAGATGTTTCTCTCGCTCTCCCCTCCCTCCCTCTCTTCCCCTCTCTCTAAAAATCAATGGGAAAAATATCCTCGGGTGAGGATTAACAAACAAGAATGTAATAGCCCTAACTGGTTTGGCTCAGTGGATAGAGCATCGGCCTGTGGACTGAAGGGTCCCAGTTTCGAATCCGGTCAAGGGCATGTACCTTGGTTGTGGGCACATCCCCAGTAGGGACTGTGCAGGAGGCAGCTGATCGATGTTTCTCTCTCATCAATGTTTCTAACTCACTATCCCTCTCTCTTCCTCTCTGTAAAAAATATCAATAAAGTATATATTTTTTTAAAAAAGAATGTAATAGATTGTAGGAAAGGCATGTAAAGCATGATGATTGCATTTTACTTTGCTCTTTGGAATTGGGCAGGGTGGTGACAATGCTTTAATTGAAACAAGAAAACCCTGTGAAGAAAGACAAGTCAACACAACTAGCTGGCATTATGTTTAACTTCTCAGGCTTTAAAAAATAATGGTTTTGGCTCTGCTTCTGGCCTTTTATATTGTTGTTCATTTGGTTCTCAGAAGGTTTGGTTCTTTTTGTTTTATTTGCATACACAACCTCTGTTTGAAGAACTTTCATTAAATTATCTTGTCAGGTCTACCAGATTGCTTTACACAGCTCCTGCTGCCTAGGCTGCCAGACCCATGGCAAACCAAGAGGCCCGGAAGGAATGTGTGCTGGACTTTTTTGAAACATGCTTCCCCTGGACCTAGTGAGTGTTAGGGTCACCAAAAGAGGAATGCACAAGGCCAAAGTGGTCAGGGGTTCCAAATGTATTAGGTCACGTGGAGACCAGATGGGCTGAGCCCCAAAATGGTGCCAGCACCCAAAGATGGGGAGTCAGAGATTTTTAAAGGACACTAGGGGGGCTTTTTCTGGGTGGAGAATTCTCTGTGCAGGTCCAGATTCTGGGAAACACCGGAGGGGAGAGAGAATGGTCTTAGCAAGTGGAATGTTCATTGTGAAGTGGCCTCAAGGTCATTTCCCAGGGGACGAGGTATCGATTCAATTATTTGATCAGACCTAACAGTAAGATCTGTGCCTCCAGGAAAGCAGCAGGGAGAAGGCAGATTGGCTAAAAAGAGTCACTTACAGTGGATTTTTCATTGGAGCAGCCATATAAGGTAGTGTTGCCTCAGGGACTGATACCAAGCTGAGGGGCCAAGGGAATGCTATTCATACATGTGAAATATGCAGGTACTTCTTGGATGATATTTATCCCTCTGATTTCCATCTGGCGCTGTTGAGTACATCCTTGCAGAGCCTAGGAAGTCACTTCCTTTCAAACTTTTTGCTATGAAGACAAAAAAATAAAATAAAAACAGTGATGCCAAGCACACCTTATTACTGTGACCAGTTTTACTTCCTCTAATGGACACTTAGGGCCAGTGTGGCTGTGACTCACGCATTCGTCAGGGTGGCTAACAGAATGTCTGAGGCGATCGGCTCTCACTAGGCGGGCTCTGTGTCTTTGGCATGCAGTCCTGGGTGGATGGTGACAGGTCTTTAGGCTCACTCTAGTTGAAGAGCTTGGAGAGAACATAGCATCTATTTCCTTGTGTTTTTAAAATGGTGACAGGGTCATCTTCATTGAAGTAATACAGTAAACTGATCATTGATACTTAAAACAAAGTGATACACAAGAGAAAAATATAAAGAAATGTGGAGAGCGGCTACAGTGTTTGGACAGGTTCAAGCCTCAGACTGATGAGAGGGCACAGTCCTCTCATGGCCACATGCAAGTCCCAGCTTGGAGGGCAGAGCCCTCCCAGCACAATTATAGCCAACAGCTGTAGTTGTAAGCTTGAACCTATGGTCCGAACACATGGCCCCACATGCCTGAGTGACGTGGGCTTGATAGAGTTCAGGTGCATGTAATTGAGCAGGATCGAAACCCATGAGAATGTTGTAAACATCTTGACCACGCCCTTACTTTGCCTCATGGAATCTGGCTATAAAATAAAGACGTGGCTTGGGCTTGTAGTCCATGGCACTGTCTTTCCATCAGAGAGGGCAGCGTCCCACCCAGCCTCAGCTTTATTCTCTTATCTGTTTTTTCTAATCCTTCTCTGCGCCCACTCTGGTTCACCCTTGGCCGTGCTGGCATGGCACAAAGAAATGCCAACTTCTAGCTTTGACTTAAACATTCTCCTTCCCCAAATTAAATATTATGGAGCTCTGGTGGTGTGACATGGAAAGGTAAGAGTTAAACCCCCAGGCTCTGCAGCAGAGGCCTTGTTTGTGTTATGCACAAGGGGAAAACCTCAGTTTGGACCCAGGGTGGAAGTTACCCCTCCTTTCACCATCAGGAGCAGAGAAGGAAGCTACGTCTCCGAAAAAAATACAGGCAGAACGCACTAGGTTGAACCATATGAAATCCCTGATATTGACTATTGTTTCCTGACAAAAAAGAATAATTTCAAAACGTGCGATAGATTCAACAATTCCTTCTATAAAGGGGGCTGGGGCCTTTTCCACTTTTTCCTTTCTCCCACGCTGGAGCAGACGTTTCCAGGAGGGAGTAAAACTTGCTCTGCCCTTGGAACAGACCAGGAAATCTCTTCTTTCTCCCATCCCTCTGCACATCACAGAATATTTGTGAGTGTCCCATGAGACTTCAACAGCAGGCCTGCTGCCTTCTGGGATCCAGCCTTCTCCATCCCGACTGGCCTCAACATTCCTGTGTTTACTCGGGCAGAGGGAGTGGGGAGCAGATGAGAGAGTGTTTTTTTCTACGTGTATAAAGTTATTTTTCTATAGGGCAGGTTTAGTTTTCTCAATTCCTGTTTTCTGATGTCTCACATTGGGGAAAAAAACTACTCCCTCAAGTATTGTTACTCATATATATTTATAACCGCAACTGACTAGGATTATGTTACCCTGAGAGTGTAGGCCAGTTAGTGTCATTCTTACATAGTGCTGCAGTTTAATGAGTATTAGACCTGTCTAGGTGTGTTATGTGTTATACTTACATTCATGTTGGCTTTCCTGGGGGCAGTCTCAGATATTTAGATGACTCACTGCTTCTGTTCTTAGCTTTCTGTAAGTGAAGGGGAGAGCAATGTGTGCTTGCTCACTGTACCTGCTCGTAAACTGAGCACTTACTCACTGGCATGAGGAAATAGCTCCTAATTTCTTCAGGCAAATGTCCAGCAGGTCCGGGCCAGTTCACAATTAGTTCCTCACCTAGAATAATCTTGTCTTTTGTAGAATCTCCAACATCCAAAATGAAGGAGCTTCCATACTCTTGTCTGTGTATGATTTGTTGTTATTTTTGCTTTAACCCTTCACCTTTGTCACCCAGCCCCTCAACCCCCCTCCCCTCTGACAGCTGTCGGTCTGTTCTCTGTATCTATGAGTCTGTCTCTATTTTGTCTGTTAGTTTACTTTGTTCATTAAATTCCACATATAAGTGAAATTGAATGGTATTTGTCTTTCTCTGACGGGCTTATTTCACTTAGCATAATACTCTCCAGGTCCATCCATACTATCACAAAGGGTAAGATTTCCTTCTTTTTATGGCTGAGTAATATTCCCATTGTGTAAATGTACCACTGCTTTGTTATCTATTCTTCTAGAGCACTTGGATTGCTTCCATAGTTTAGCTGCTGTAAATAACACTGCAGTGAACATAGGGGTGCATATATTCTTTCAAATTAGTGTTTTGGCTTCTTCAGATGTATTCCCAGAAGTGGACTCGCTGGGTCATAAAGCAGTTCTATTTTTTTTAATTTTTTGAGGTGACTCCATAGTGTTCTCCATAGTGGCTGCACCAATCTGCAATCCCACCAACAATGCACAAGGGTTCCCTTTTGTCCACATCCTCACCAACATTTGTTGATTTACTGATGGTAGCCATTCTGACAGGTGTGAGGTAATAGCTCATTGAGGTTTTAATTTGCATTTCTCTGATGATTAGTGACATTGAGTACCTTTTCATATGTTTATTGCCCATCTTTGGAGAAGTGTCTATTCAGGTCCTTTGTCAATTTTTTAATTGGAATGTTTGTGTGTTTTTTAGTGTTGCGTTTTATAAGTTCTTTATAAATTTTTGAAAATTAATCCTTTATCAGATATACCATTGGTGAATATGTTCTCCCATTTAGTAGATTCTCTTTTCATCTTGTTTTCAACATCTTTTTTATATTGACACCATTATATCTCTTGATGAATAGTATTTTTTTAAAGAAAACCGGTGTATTATAAGTTTCCTGATCATTCTGTAGCAAAGTACCACAAACTGGATGGATCCAAACAACAGCAAGTTATTCTCTCGCAGGCCTGGAAGTTCTAGAAGTTCCAGATGTCCAAAATCAAGGTGTTGGCAGGGCCATGTTCTCTCTGAAGTCTCTAGATCAGTGGTTCTCAACCTTTCTAATGCTGTGACCCTTTAATACAGTTCCTTACGTTGTGGTGACCCCCAACCATAAAATTATTTTCATTGCTACTTCATAATTGTAATTTTGCTACTGTTGTGAATCATAATGTAAATATCTGATACGCAGAATGTATTTTCATTGTTACAAATTGAACATAATGCATAGTGATTAATCATAAAAACAATATGTAATTATATATGTGTTTTCCGATGATCTTAGTTGACCCCTGTGAAAGGGTCGTTTGACCCCCAAAGGGGTCACGACCCACAGGTTGAGAACCGCTGCTCTAGAGGATTCCCTCTTGCTTCTTCCTAGCTTCTGATGGTTGCCAGCAATCCTTGGCATTCCTTGGCTTGTAAATATGTCACTCCAATATCTCCCCCTGAGTTTTCTGTGCGTTGGAATTTCTCTCTTCTTATAAGGACACCAGCCATTGGATTAAGACTCACCTTCATCCTTAACTTATTCTGATGACACCTGAAAAGACCGTCTTTCCAAATAAGGTTACATTCACAAGTTCAAATGGACATGAATTTTGAGGAGACATTATTCAACTCAGTACAGCTTGTCTTAAAGATATTCTAAATCCCTTTAAACAAAAATAAATATGATTCAAACAAATACCTGTATATAAATAAATAATCACCATCATGTCCCAAGAAGCTCCATCAGTGGCGTGTTTCTGGCCAGTTAACACAGTCATTGAGAGGTTCTCATGTGGCCAAGAACAGTGCTGGGCACCAGGGACACAGGAATTGGTCAGAGAGACCAGGTCCTTGTTTGCAAGGAGCTTCCATTCTAGTTGGAAAAAAATATACAAATATAATTTTATTTGTGCTCTCAAACAGTATTTCTTGAGACTTGTCCATGAGGTCACTGAGGATAAAGAAAGGGGAGAAAGAGCAAAGTCCAGGCTCTCACAGAACTTATATTCAATTGATAAAGGGGTAATACATGAATAAGTAAACAAATAAAATAAGTGCTATGGGAAGAATAAAAGTCAGGGCAAAGTGGTAGAGGGGAAGGAGGTTATGATGTATGTGTGAAGGAAGCCCAGTCCTGTGAATGTCTAGGTTTGTTGTTCTAGTGGGAAGAAATGAGGCACAAAGACCCTGAGGGCCCAGAAGTATATTTAGGAATAGCAGGAGGCCAGTGTGGCCTCTGGTACTGAACCAGGAAAGAATAGAAGGAAAGGAATTGAGCAGTAGTTTCGAACTGGAACAGAGCCTAGTAAACCACATAAGAGCTAATACTCTAATTAAAGCAGTCTGAGGGTTTGAGCAGGAGAATAACTTGAGTTTATTTAGATTTATAGGGGACTTCCTCACCCCATAACCACCACCACCACCACCCCCAGCTATTGCATAAGTAATGGACAATAGAGATCAATGGATGGAAAAGGGGTCAGGGTTGGGGGCATTGAATATAGTGCCAGCAGGATTAAGACAGTGAAAAGTGCTGGGAGGTAAACATAGCATGATGGAGAGGATTAGTATGAAGGAAGGGTAGATAGTAGCCCTGAAAGGTGACCCTGAGGTGAAATTTTAGCTAATGCATGAATAACCAGACATAGCCAGCCTTGTAAAGGTCCTGGGGAAGATATTTCCAAGCAGAGAAAATAGAAATGGGAAAGCCCTATGTCTGGTATGTTGGAAGTAAGAAAGAAGGACAACTGGTGTAACCACACAGAAACTCCATTTCTTTAACATGACCCTTTCTCCTTTCTCCCTTCCTTAATCATTAAATCCTTAGGACATCAGATTCTAGTCATCATCAAACTGTATGCACCCCTATGTTCATAGCAGTACAATTTATAATAGCTAAGATCTGGAATCAGCCCAAGTGCCCAGCAGTAGATGAAGGGATAAAAAGCTGTGATGCATCTACACAGTGGAATACTGTGCAGCTGGAAAAAGAAGGAACTCTTACCCTTTGAGACAGCATGGAGGGACCTGCAGACTATTACACTAAGTGAAATAAGCCAGTCGGAGAAAGACAAATACCACATGATCTCACTTATTTTTGGAATCTTATGAACAAAATGAATTGACCAACAAAATAAGACCCAAGGCATGGAAGCATGGAACCGACCGGCTGACATATCTCTAGGGGCTGGGGGGAGGGAGAGAGAAGGGGATGAGAAGAGATAAACCAAAGAACTTATATACTCATGCATAGCTCATGGATACAGACAATAGTGTGGTGAAGGCCTGGGAAGTTAGAGGCTAGGTGGAGGGGGTGAAAAGGGGAAGGGGGAATGAGGAACATCTGTAATACTGTCAATAATAATAATATGTGTGTGTGTGTATATATATATATATATATATATATATATATATATATATATATATATATAAAGAACAAAGCCTCAGGCCTATTGACCACACAAACAGAGCTTTGTTCAAGCTAAAGATAATATCTTTCCTTCAGTTGGGTTTCAGCACCAGGCCCATGAAAATGGACAGCCCTATGGACCACATCCTCATGAAAAGAGGCATAACAACTCCATGGCTGACATTAGGACCTGATATAATGATCAACTACTCCCCACCCATGACCCCAGCTTCTTTAGCCACCATAATTTTTTTTCTGAAACATTTATTGATTTACAGCTTGGCAATAGCATTTATTGTGTTTCTCTCATTAAGGAATCTGATCATCCCCTTTGAAATACCTACTACCTTGCCTGCTGTTGCTTTATTTTATGTAGTCATTCTGATTAAACAACTGAATTGCTTTCTTTTTTAATTTTTATTTTTCAATTACAGTTACTGTCAATATTATTTTGTACTGGTTTCAGTTGCACAGCGCAGTGGCTATACAATTATGTACTTCACAACCTGCTGAGTATTTCCAGTCCCCCAAACTCCATGTCCTCTGGCAACCACTAGTCTGCTCTCTGTTCTACGAGTCTGTTTCAGTTTTGTTTATTGATTTTGTTCTTTAGATTCCATATATAAGTAAAATCACATGGTATTTGTTTTTCTCTGACTGACTTCACTGAGCATAATACCTTTTCGGTCTATCCATGCTGTTGCACATGGTAAGATTTCATTATTTTTATTGCCAGTGTAATATTCGGTTGTATATATGTACCACAGCCTTTTTATCCACTTGTCTGAAGATGGGTACTTGGGTTGCTTCCATATCCGGCTATTGTAAATACTACTGTAATGAACATAGACATGTATATATTCTTTCAAAATTAATGTTTTGGGTTTCTTTGGATAAATCCCCTGAAGTGAAAAGTGAAATTGCTGGGTCATAATAGTCACCATGATTAGAGATTTTTCTCCTACATAACCCATCCCCTGGAAGCCACTGGGGAGCCAGGTTTGTGTGTGTGTGTATGTGTGTATGTGTTTTTTATTTAAGAGGGGAAGGGAGAGGGAGAGAGAGATAGAAACATCAACGATGAGAGAGAATCACTGATTGGCTGCCTCCTGCATGTCCCTCACTGGGGATCGAACCAGACATGTGCCCTTGACCGGAATTGAACCCCAGACCCTTCAGTCCGCAGTCCAATGCTCTAGCCACTGAGCCAAACTAGTCAGGATGAGCCAGGTCTTTGAGTACTTGCTTACCTGTGACTCCAGGCTTGGTGCCATTTCCTCAACTTATAAACCTTTGTTTTCCTGGCTACTGTAAACTCCTGTTCACCTTTGATTGGGCTTTGATGTGCGCAGGCAAATAAACACCTTTGGCCCAGTAACACTGAAACCTGGAAGATTTCAACCTAGGAAGCCAGAGATGTACTATAGAGAATGAGGGGAAAGAGGCAGGCAGGGAAGCGCCAGGTAGACCCCTGTAGGCCCTGTCTTAGTTCTCCTCACTTCCTCGGAGTAACAGAAGGAACAAAGGATCTGTGGTTGCCCACAAGGAGCAGAAAGCTCTACCTGTGCCCCTGGAGTGCCCATTCCTGGGATCCCTTTGCTTTGTAAGGTACAATATTCAGTAATGTAAGAGGAGGAAGTGACCACTTTTTGAGATACATTCATTTTGTTCAAAAAAACAAAATTTGAAGATCGATGTAAAACAAGAATCTTTCATGGCCAAAAGCTCTTCTGAATGAAAGGGTTTATTGAGCCTAATGCTAGCCAGACAATGACCAGGTGCTGGGGCATGCTTGCAGTATGAACCACCAGCAATAGTGCTAGGTGGGAAAGACAAACATATACATGCTCATTGTGAGAAACACGCTCACTTGCCCAAACTCAAATAATGGCCTCAGAGACAGGAAGTACAGTGAAAGCGAAACTTTTAATGGAGGTCTTGCAAGATGAGGTGTCTTCTAAGCAGACACACCCACGGCGGTTACAACAAGCAATTTATCCCTAGTGTGTGAGTCCCTCCCCTGGTTCCTCACTGGCTGATTACTATGGGGTGCACATTCTTTCCTGGTTAGGGCATGTGCATGAGGCAATCAATTGATGTCTCTCTCTCACATCAATGTTTTTCTCAGTCTGTCACTCCCCTTCCTTCCATTCTCTCTAAAATTCAATAGAAAAATATCCTCAGGTGAGGATTAACAATAATAACAAAAAGAATGTGCATTAGCTGTCTTGACTAGTTTGGCTCAGTGGATAGAGTGTCGGCCTGCGGACTGAGGGGTCCCGGGTTAGAATCCAGTCAAGGGCATGTACCTTTGTTGTGGGCATATCCCCAGTGGGAGGTGTGCAGGAGGCAGCTGATCAATGTTCCTCTCTCATGGATGTTTCTAGCTCTCTGTCCCTCTCCCTTCCTAGCTGTAAAAAAATCAATAAAAAATATATTTTTTAAAAAGAATGTGCATTAGCTACAAATAAAAGGGGTGAGAGTAGGTTAATTGGGAATAATTCTGGGATAAGTACAGAGTCCAAAAGGATTAAGTGTTTGTTCCTTTGGATTGGTTGTGGATAAGTCTGAAAAGTTCATGCATGAGCAAGAAGCAGAAGTGCTTCAGAGTTGCTGGCACCTGGCTATTCTCTCTTGAAAATCATGGAAATAGTCACCTGGAAGTTAATTCAAAGTTTCAACACAGATTTAGGAATGTAAGCTATCTTTTGTTGATTTGCCCTGCAGTTGCTGGAAGAGGAGGAAGACCTCTTATTTCTTTTTCCACAGTCTGGCCTGATGTAATTTAATTCAGTTCATCTCAGAATTTTCTCCTTATTATCTAGTTGGCTTTATTAAATAACTAGAGGCCAGGTGCATGGATTTGTGCACTGGTGGGGTCCCTCGGCCTGGCCTGCACCCTCTCACAATCCGGGACCTGTCAGGGGATGTTGGAGAGCTGGTTTTGGATGATCCCCACAGGCCAGGCTGAGAAATCCATTCACTGGCCTCTAGTATGTATATAAGATCTTTGGTTAATCTCTTCCCACTCTCCCTCCTGCCCCCTTTCCTCTAAGATTCATCACTCTGTTCCATGTTTCCATGCCTATGGTTTCCCTCCTGCATTGAGCATCTGCTTCCTGGTGGTCAGTGCGGATCATAGCTACAAGTTGGCCGGTTGGCTGGTTGCTTAGACTTTTATATATATACTAGAGGCCCAGTGCACAAAATTCGTGCAAGAGTAGGCCTTCCCCCTGCTGCAGGCACCGGTTTTCCTCTGGGACCTGGGCTTCCCTCACAGCCCAGGCTTTGTCCAGAAGGTCATCTGGAAGGATGTCCAGCCGAATTAGCATATTATGCTTTTATTATTATAGATAGATTCCTGAATCAGGCAGCAAATACTCTCAGAGGTCTTACAAAATGGAAGCTCTTTATAGACAGAAAGATGGGGCAAGCTAGCAGTTAACAAAAGAAAAGGAGGGATTACTTTAGACCAGGTCCTGGAGAAAGGGAGCAGCAGGGGTCTTTATCATGTAGATTGCCTCTTCTACCCATGAATGGGGGAGAGGGAGGGAGAGGGCCCATAAGACATTACCTCCTCTGAGCTTACCAGAAAATTCCATGCTGGTAATTAACTTCTGGGAAGGGTTAAAAATGCAGTTAGGTTAGATATTAAATTTAGGTTTGGTATCTTGGGCTTTAGCACAACTGATGCCTTTTAGGACTTGTGATTTTCTCTTGCATAAGTTAGAGAATGTTCCAATGTAAGGTAGTACACCTCATAATTTAAAAAATGCCTTTGCCTTTTCACACAGCAAAACCATCTCTAGAAATCTCTCCACAGAAACAAAATTACCAATACTAAAATGTAGAATATAAAGATTTTACCATGGCATTGATTTTAATACCAAAAACAATGTTAAGAAATGGAAACAATCTGAATAAAGCCCACCAATAGGAAAATGGATAAATAAAATATGGTACAGTGGGGCCTTGACTTAAGAGTTTAATTCGTTCCGAGACCGAGCTCGTTAAGGAGCTCGTTAACTCAAATTACTCTATCAACTCAATGCAAAAAATTGGCGGAGAGACAGCTGGTATCTCAAAAAACTCGTTAGTCGGGACACTTGTAAGTCAAGGCCCCACTGTACCTATATGAAATGGGTTTTTAAAAATGTCTTAGATTTCTACTTGTTGTCAGTTTAGGGCAGTGGTCAGCAAACTGCGGCTCGTGAGCCACATGCGGCTCTTTGGCCCCTTGAGTGTGGCTCTTCCACAAAATACCGACTTCTGCGCATGGGCCATGAAGTTTCAATCACACTGTACATGCACGCCCACAGGTGGTATTTTGTGGAAGAGCCACACTCAAGGGGCCAAAGAGCCACATGTGGCTCAAGAGCCGCAGTTTGCCGACCACTGGTTTAGGGCATCCAGAACTTCCTCCACCATGATTTTCTTGCAGCCAATGAGATTGCTCTTGTGAAATATATTTACAGATGTTCATGGATTTTAGGAGAATGACTCATGCTGATGGCCTCTCACACTTGGTAGTAATGGAGTGGGTTATCATCCAGGAAAATAATACTGATTTCTTTTTTTAAAAAATATATATTTTTATTGATTTCAGAGAGGAAGGGAGAGGGGGAGAGAGAGAGAGAAACAGAAACATCAATGAGAATCACTGATTGGCTGCCTCCTGCACGTCCACCACTGGGGATTGAGCCCGCAACCCTGGGCATGTGTCCTTGACCGGAATCGAACATGGGACCCTGTGGTCCCCAGGTTGACCCTCTATCTACTGAGCCAAACTAGCTAGAGCAATACTGATTTCTTTCAGGTGATAGCAGAGGAGATTAAATTGCCCTTTAATCTGTTTATACAGATTCGGCCTGATGGTGTTTGAGATTCTCTGAGCCCTGTACTCAGAGATGAGTGGAGTAAGGAGAGTGGAGCTTTCTCTGAAAGATGTCTCTGTGTCCTGTTGAAACCGAAATGTGGGTTTTTGAGTCTGAGTTCATTGTCTCACGAAATTGAAGAATGAAGTCCCGGACAAAAATAGTTAGTGGAACCGAAGTGTATTGAGAGAAGCCAGTCCTGGAAAAGGTGCAGCTGGGGTTGCAGGAGCAGCCCAGTGTCCAGACCTTCCTTTCCAAGTTACTGCCGGGAGCAGTTCAGCACCCAAGCTAGTTAAAGTCTGTTAATCCCTGTGTGGAGGCCCACATGGCCATAAGCCACGTGGGCGATGGGGGATGTGCTCCCCCACAACAGGAACACCAGGTATCCATCAGGAACATCAGGTATCCATTGTGCGCTGCACGGGGAGTGGGCGTAGAGAAGAGGAAGTGTGCCCACTTTTTTATGTTAGTTCCTGATTGGTCCTTTCAAAGAATTTTGCTTTAGCAACATCCTTGGGATTGGTTTATACGTCTTACTGCCTTGTGATTGGTTACCTGCACACTGTCTGTCTTAGCAATACCACACATTTAAAAGTTCATGCCTTGTGTGCCCACCCTTCCTTCCCCACCCAGTTGGGAGTGTCTCAGTAACTCTGCCTAGTTGGGTTCTTGTGTTTTACTTTCCCTTCCCATGGTCCTGCCCCTTTCTACCTACCTTCTGTCTCACCATTTTGTGGTCTTGCCGGTAGAAAGCATGCTCTTTCATGGGATCTCAAGGAAACCATTCAGGGACTCTTACGGGAGATTGTGGCATGGCAAGATAGCTTTGTGGCACCAGATGCAAAACAAAAGCAGTGGAAATAGAAGGCTGCCCCCGAGGAGAGCCGCTTGGTTCCCAATGCCTCATCTCCATCTGTCCCCGCCCCACCCCCGCCCCCATGGGAAAAGTTCAGCCTTATCTTCATTAAGCCCAAAACAATGGTCAAGGCCCTAAGATCTGTGCCATCGATTCTAAAGCCTTTAGCACCACCCGGCTAGCTTGTTTCTTTGGCTGTGCCTTAGCTGGGGCCCATGTTAGGAGGCTGCGGTGGCCACTGGGCCGCAGGTGACTGCTAGTCCCACATGGCTGCTATGGAGAGAAGGCACTAATGAATGAATGAACAACGGCGTGAGCCTGTGTTACCCTGCAGGTGAAAGAGTTCTTTGTTAGCTGGGATTATATTATCTTTGGTTTGGGAAGAACCAGGTGCTTTTTCAAAAAAAAACCCAGTCAATTTTCAAGCTTTTGCAGGCGACTGATGGGTCCACGCCCCAACCAATCCATTCTTTCCACAGGCTAGACCGACAGACCTCTGTAGTCCCATTTGGTTCCTACTATGCATGTGCATATCTCCCCCTTCATTGTTCCTTCCCTTCCCGCGGGGATCTGTGGGGAACTGACTGGTGGTTCCCTTGGGAGTGTGTGCAGCTGTCACTTCCTGATGAAGCCAGCAGGCTTCTGTTCCCTAGTTTATTATGCTTAGTCATGTCTGTGTTCCTTTTCTCTCTTCCTTTATTAATATCTAACTACCTACGCTAACAGTGGGATAGCCTCTGCTGGAAGACATGACCTTCCTTACATTTATTCTCTGCCACCCATCAGCCATCATCTTTTATCTCAAGGTGCATTGCACTAATAAACCAGCATCCTGAGTCTCAGTTTCCCTTTGACAACAGACATGATAGGTAGCCTTGAGTTAATCACTCTGGGGCTAAGCTATGCATCTGTAAATTGAGGATAAGGATACTATTTTCATATCTGTCTAAAGGCAAAGAAGTGAACAGGTAGTCCTTCCAATTTTAAGTTTTAATATGCCCAACTTTATTTTTCTGCTTTTCTCTTGTCATCTTTCTGGTGTTCCTATCTTTTATATACAGAGCGTTCTAGGTGTCCCATTATTACCTGAAATTGAGATGTACAGAACTAAGCTCAGTAGTGCATGCTAGAAACCATTATCCATGAAGTTTCTAACTAGAGAGAAGAAATAAGGGCGACTTGCATATTTTATGTCTCTATGTTCCTGACAACTAAGATAAGGACCCAACGATAAGATCTCATAAAGGTAAAAGAAAAGGAACACGTTCAGGTGTGCACATGTCAACTTCAAGGCAATCACCTGATATCCATTTCACAGTCAATTCCATCTAAGTATTTACAACCTACCATACAGATATGAGTTTTGGATAAACATCATCAGAGAGGTGGTTAAAACCGTGGGAGCAGATGAGCTTCTTTAGGGAGAGTGTGGTGAGTAGAAGAGCAAGTGCAAAGGTGATTGTGCTTGGACTTTAAAGGTGAACAGATACAGTGAAGGAGCCTGAGAAGCAACCGCCAGGGAGGAGATAGAAGACTGAAAGAGCTTGGTGTCCCCGGGCCAGGAAAGGAGAAAGGCTACGTGGTGGTGGTGGGTGGGAGGGGAGGCTTGGCCAATAGGCCAAATCCAGCATGGAAATACAGCAATTGAAGCTTAAAAAACACCCACTGGTTCTGGAATTAGAAGGTCACTGGTGATTTTAGGAATAGCAGTTTCACTATAGAGTACAGAGCACATTTTAGTTGGTTAAAAAGTAAAGGAGGGGAGAAAAAGGCTGGATTAGAAGACATGAACAGAGATGTCAGTTGCTTCAAAGGGGTCCTTTTTATTTTTTAATGGGGACTTTTTGGACTTACCTGCTGGCTTAAAGGGAAGAACTACAACAAGGGAAGATAAAGTGGATCAAGTAGGTTTCGAAGGAGTGAGGTCCTGGGGGTCATGGTGTAGGTCAGTTGTCGGCAAACTCATTAGTCAACAGAGCCAAATATCAACAGTACAATGATTGAAATTTCTTTTGAGAGCCAAATTTTTTAAACTTAAACTATATAGGTAGGTACATTGTTATTAACTTAATTAGGGTACTCCTAAGGCTTAGGAAGAGCCACACTCGGGGGGCCAAAGAGCCCCATGTGGCTCGCGAGCCTCAGTTTGCCGACCACTGGTGTAGGTGAAAGCGAAAATTTTTTCTCTTGTGGTAAAATGTGTCTTAGTTTGTGTTAAGAAGCAGACACCAAGATGTAATTGATCTGTAAGAGATTTATTGGGGAAAATATTTTTGAAGGATAAGGAGGGGGCAAGAGAAAATGAGGAGACTCTTTACAACACAATGGAGCTCTGACACCTGTGAAGAAAGGGGGATCAGGCAGGAAGCATTTCAGCAGTAGCACAGTTCCAAGGAAGTTTTGGGCAGGCCTATGAGGGCCAGGTCTCTAGGTAAAGAGTCCCATGTCCCACAGGAATGGGCCTGCTACTATCCCCTCAGCGCTCTGTCACAGGCTGGGCGGCATGTGGGAAACCTGGACTCAAAACAAATGCAGGCCTGGGCCTCTAGGGGCAGCAGCTGTAGTCCTCGGAGATGATGCCGTTGCACCAGGAAATCTGGACTGCGTTTTCATGGTAAAACACTGATGCATGTGGCTCTATTTGGATGTCAAGAAATGAGGAGAACCAGAAAATAAGGGAATTTCTAGCTGGTGCCTTCTATCTTTTAAGTAAGAAACATTATGGCCTCTTTGGTGGCTAGAATGAGAGAAGAGAATTGGGGAAAGGACTTTTGTGATGAACGTTGGGAAGAGCAGAAATGGGAAGAAGAGAAATGATTATGTGCCACACAAGGTCTTACAGAGAATGGAACGGTGATGGACTGTGTGTGCAGTGGCACTAATGAGGCATATATGTGTTTTTCTCCATAAGGATGTAGTAAGAGTAGAGGAATTAGATTTTATCCAATCCCAGGGATTCCTTCACCCCCTACTCCCACCCCCTCTCACTTTGCTTTCTCCCACCGCCCTACTCTATCACCAATGAATTTCTTGTAACCCCCTTAACCACCTCCTTTGATTGTAATGGATAAAATAAGGTGCAAAACTGCCATTCTCTGGAGCATTTTCCTAACCTGTTGAGATTTTGCTTCCCAGCCATTGTTGTCAGTTTGGCTCACATAAATGCCTAAAAATTCTCTACAGGTTTAAATGTTTCTTTGCTGGAAGCCAATCCCAGCATGTCATACTTGCAAGAGTTTCATCAAAAGGTTGATGGAACTTGGAGACTCAACAAGGGGTGAGTCACTTATGTTGTCACCTGTTGGGAATGGCTGATGGCATTTCCCCAAACCTGAAGAGGGATGATTGTTTGCTGCCAGACAGCTCAGGGCATCTTAATCTACATGTTATTGCCTCCTACTGGCCAAACACCTGAACAGCCATAGGCGATTCCCCCAAATCTGACAATGGATATATGAAACCTGACCCTTTGTAGTGTATATCTCTGCCTCGCCTCAGGACAATTTGTGTTAATAAAAAGCATGGGGTCCTGAAACAAGGAGATCTTAGCTCCTTTTAGCTAAGCTCCTCTGACCCCCAAATACCTTTCAAAATTATACTTCGTCTCTGGACTCTTCAAGTTACACACGGCCCCTTCTCCAGATTTCCTGAACCCTTCTAGATGCTGGAACAAGAGACCTGGCATTTCTTATGTCGACATAGCTTAATAATAGCAATATCTATGATGCAAGGGAGACTGTGATGTGGGTATAAGAGAGGATGGGAGCTGGGGCTGTATCCATTGAGAAAGCCTGTGCGGATGTGGCTTTGGGTTGGGACTCCTAGAGCGAGGATAATTGTGACAGGTTTATCTTCAATGTCTAATATGCATCAGGCACCATCCCTTCTCCCCTTCTTAAATCTTCCTCTTCAGGGCCATGATCTCGGCTGACTGGTGACCACCTCATGCCTACATTGCTAATAAACTGCTCACTCTTTAGATCTACTATCTCATATGTCCAAATCAAACACAGTTGGGTAAAGTATGTTGTTCATATATTCCAGAAGCTTTAGGGGACCTCTTCCCTATATCCAAAGCATAACCGGTGCTACTGCATTTTGAATTGTTTTGCACATTTGCATAATGCCTTATTGCTCCAAAGCATTTTTCTCCACTAGATGCGGATAACTTTGTAGGCAGAAAATTGCACATACCTAGTAGTGTCAGTGCGCTGTCTTAGCTACTCACTTCGTTTTCTTACCTGCCAGTGAGTCTGTAAATCACAGCCAAGGTCTGGGTTTGGAGTGGGAGGGAGTTAGCCCTGCTATGTGATCTTATCTACCTTGATCCTGAATGTTGATTCTTGTCTTTGTCTGTTCAGGTACCATAACAAAAATAACATGTAGTGGGAGGTTTATAAGCAGTAGAAATCCATTTCTTACACTTCTGAAGGCTGGGAAGTCCAAGATCAAGGCATGGGCAGACAGTGTCAGGTGAGGGCCTGCTTCCTGGCTCATAGATGGCTGCATTTCCCGTGTCCTCATGTGGCAGCGGGGCCTGGGGGCTCTCTGGGTCTCATTTATAAGGGCACTAATCTCATTCAGGAGGGTCCTATCTTCTGTCCAGCTCCTCCCAAAAGCACCACCTCTGTGAGGCAGGAGAGATAGATGCTAAGGCAGAGAGCAGGTTATTATCATACCCAGGCAGTCCCGAGACCGGTCAAGGCGAGATTATCAATAGTTAAACCTCAATGACAGGGCGGAGCTTGAAACCCTGTATGCTAATCCCAATACCAGGGGAGGGGGACTTGGAAGCTTGCAACAAGAAGATATATAATCCTTAAACCCCAGTGAGCAGGGCACTCGGACTGGCTGAGTTGCTCACTTGAGTTTTATGTCAAGTGCATTAATAAATTCACTTACTTTGCTTCGATACCCCTGTCTGTCACTCTTCTGAAATATTTCTCCCTGCTGACAAGACCCAAGGAGGGGAGAGCTGAGCCTCCTACGTCACAGGCTCTGGTAACACCTCCTAATACCATCAAGTTGGGGATGAGGTTTTAATATAGAAATTTTGAAGAGACACAAATATTCAGTCTATAGCATTTCTTCACTTGGATCCTAATGTTGGTTTCCAAAGGGTTGAGACTACAACTGTTTATAATATGTGGGGTTATTTGAATGTTGTTTTCACTCCTTAATAATAAACCTAAGGAGTTCCTCTTCTGCCTTTCAAGTAACCTGAGATAAAAACGATTTGAAGATACAAGAAGTGTAACAGTGTATAGTCAAGGCCTCCATCTTTTAAAGTAAAAATGGTTGTCCACTTTTTCTGGGAAATGTACTAATTGAACAGTATGGAGGTTATTTAATGCTATTGCCAAGTTCTTCAGATGGAGCAAAACACAATCCACCAATGAGCTATAACTAATCTCATTTGGTTCATTGTTAATGCTGCACAGTAGATTCCAGTCAAGAAAACATGTTTAAGACCCTTCACACTTGACTGATTCACTCCAGGCTTTTTAATGTCATATAGAGATGTCAGTATATAGCTGTGAATGAAATTAATGTCCCTGGACCCTTGTGTACCATAATAAGCCCTTCCAAGATATTTTTCTGATGAAGTTTGCTCATGGTGAGATATTTCAAAATTAGTGATTTTGCATCCTTTCTGAAGTAAACTTAAAGGTAAACTCTGGGGACAGATTTCAGCTCCAATCTCTACCTGTTCTGTAGAAACCATTGGCCAGTCAAGGTCCCATTTCTTCAGAAGATAAGACAGCTTCTTTTAGGAAACTTTATTAAGGTCAACAGAACTGGGAGTGGAATTGTTTTAATAATCCTTTTGTTTTGGTTTTAATTCACGTTTCTCTGATGATTAGTGACATTCAGCATCTTTTCATATGTCTGTTGGCCATTTGAATGTCCTCTTTGGAGAAGTGTCTATTCAGATCCTTTGCCCATTTTTAAATTGGATTGTTTGTTTGTTTTTTGGTGTTGAGTCTTATAAGTTCTTTATAAATTTTGGATATTAATCCCTTATCAGATGTATCATTGGTGAATATGCTTTTTTCATTCAGTGGGTGTCTCTTCATCTCTTCATTTTGTTGATGGTTTCCTTTGCTGTGCAAAAAAACATTTTAGTTTGATATAGTCCTGTTTATTTTTTTGTTTTGTTTCCCTTACCTGAGGAGATATATCAGAAAAAATATTGCTATTGAGAAATTCCAGTATTTCACTGCCTATGTTTTCTCCTACAAGTTTTATGGTTTGAGTCTAACATTTAAATCTTTAATCCATTTTGAGTTTATTCTTGTGTATGGTGTAAGAAGGTGGTTTAGTTTTTTGTTCTTTTTTTTTTTTTTTTGCATGTATCTGTCCAGTTTTCCCAACAGTATTTATTGAATAGACTATCTTTATCCCATTGTTGTTCTTGCATCCTTTGTCAAATATTAATTGGCCATAAAGGCATGGGTTTATTTCTGGGGTCTCTATTCTGTTCTATTGATCTATATCTCTGTTTTAATGCTACTACCATGCTGGGTTTTTTTCTTTCTCTCTCTCTCTTTTAAATCTTTATTGTTGAGATTATTATAGATGTCCCTCTTTTTTTCCCCCCATAGCTCCCCTCCACCCGGTTCCCACCCCACCCCAGGCCCTTGCCACCCTATTGTCTGTGTCCATAGATACTGCATACATGCATATAAGATCTTTGTCTAATCTCTTCCCACACCCCCACACCCCCTTCCCTCTGAGAATTGTCAGTCTGTTCTATTTCGATGCCCCTGATTCTATTCCATTCACCAGTTTATTCTGTTCATCAGATTTTTTAAAATATATTTTATTGATTTTTTTACAGAGAGAAAGGGAGAGGGATAGAGAGTGAGAAACATCGATGAGAGAGAAACATCAATCAGCTGCCTTCTGCACAGCCCCCACTGGGGATGTGCCTGCAACTAAGGTTACATGCCCTTGACTGGAATCGAACCTAGGACCTTTCAGTCCGCAGGCCGACGCTCTATCCACTGAGCCAAACCTGTCAGGGCTGTTCATCAGATTTTTTATTCATTTGATTTTTAGATTCACTTGTTGATAGATATGTATTTGTTGTCACTTTGTTCAAAATTTTTTATCTTTACTCTTTTCTTCTTCTTCCTCTTCTTAAAGAATATCCTTTAGTATTTCATATAATACTGGTTTGGTGGTGATGAACTCCTTTAGCTTTTTCTTGTCTGTGAAGCTCTTTATCTGACCTTCAATTCTAAATGATAGCTTTGCTGGGTAGAGGAATCTTGTTTGGGGTTCTCTGCACTTCCTGGACTTGTAAGTCTATTTCTTTCACCAGATAGGGGAAGTTTTCTGTCATTATTTATTCAAATAGGTTTTCAATATCTTGCTCTCTCTCTTCTTCTGGCACCCCCATAATTCAGAGCTTGGTACACTTGAAGTTGTCCCAAAGGCTCCTTACACTATCTTCATGCTTTTTGATTCTTTTTTCTTTTTGCTCTTCTGGTTGGGTGTTTTTTGCTTCCTCATAATTCAAATCATTGACTTGGTTCTTGGGATCCTCTAGTCTACTGTTGAGTCCCTGTATATTATTCTTTATTTTAGTCAGTGAATGCTTAATTGCTCACTGTCCTTTTCCATTTTTTTTGGCATTCTCACAAAGATCCTTGAAGGTCTCACTATGTTCCTCAGAGGTTTCTAGAAGATTCTTGAGTAACCTTATAACTGTGGTTTTGAACTCTATATCCAGTAGTTTGCTTTCTTCCATTTCTTTCTTTTGTGATATGTTTCTTTGTGTCCACATTTTGGCTGCTTCCTTGTGTCTACAATGGAAAGTCAGCCACTGCCTGGACTCACCCAGCAGGAGTTACAGAGAGATCTGCAGATTCCTCCACTTTGTATCAGATTTGGAAGTGCTCAGATGAGGCCCAGCTGTGAAGCAAGGCAGGCTGGTGCTTATGCCAGCCTTGTGCCTTTTATTGATAGGTTTGGGGCTCCCTGACCCAGCTGCAGCTTGTTTGATAGGTTTTAGGCTGAGAATGGACAGGCCATTCATATGTAAAAGCTGCTGCACACAGCTTGGGTGGGTTTGTAAATTGGGTGGGGCGGGGTCTCAGGGAATCTCCAGGGTGGAGCGAACAGAAACGGCTGCCAGTCAGCCCTGCACCGGGGAGGTCCCAGCACAGGAACAGTGACCACTGTGTGCATCTCCGTCTGGAAGAAAGCCACCCCTGTGTTCCTGTCCTGATGCCAGACAGTCCAGTTTCTCCTTGTATCTGTCTGGTCCCCCAGTGCCTTGTCCAGCATTGGAGCTCAGAGAAAGCAGGAGCTTGTAAATTCAGTTCATGGTGCTGCACTTTTAAGAGTATCAGCTGCGTCTCTAGCTGTCTGTGTGTCACTCAGCCCAATCCACACTTGTTTTTACAGTCCATAGCTCTTATTGTAGTTCTTCCTGCCCATCTTTCCCCAGCTCTGGAACCCTGGGCTGGGGGTCTGGTGTGGGGCTGGGATTCCTTGCTGTTATAATAATAAGTTTAGTTAGTATAAGATAGTATAATCAAATTTCATTTTTTTATTAGAGTGAATTTTAAGCTTTACTTAGAAGAGGAGCTTAATTTGTGTGTGTGTGTGTGTGTGTGTGTGTGTGTGTGTGTGAGACCCTGATAAGTAACTTGTAACGCCCTGCATGTTAACTCCTGACAAACAACTCCCTATGTGTGCACTCCTGATAAGTACCTTGTAACCCCCGCGTGTGTATCCTGATAAGCCCAGAAGGCCACCGGAGCACACTGATATGAGACACTGAAGAAGCCCACCCATGGGGCATAAAAGAAGGACTCTCACAGCAGCAGTCAGACGTCTGCCTGACCTCCACAGACAAGCAGTTCTCCTTCCCCCTGGAAACTGCCAAACTGCCGTTCCTGCTCTGTCTCTGAGCCCAGACTGTTAAGAGGCCTCTCTTCGAGTCAAGAGACCGAGCTCCTTGCCGTGGCGTATTCTGACGACCTTTGTGTGTCTCTGTCAGCGAGTGTCTCCAGGTGGCCTGCCAAGGACTGAAACCCATCAGCTCTCTAGTAAATAAACCTGTGTGATTTCTTGCATTGTTTATCTCCTGTGTCTTCTCTCTTCTTAGTTTTTGGTTAAGCTCGGCCATATTAATTAATAGTAAGTACACTTTGACGTCTGTATTGGTATATCCAAATGAGGCACTCTGGGTCACCTGTGCATACGATCCCATAGATAATTGGAACACTTGCTCCTTCAGGCCACCTCCACAGAGGTGATCTCCCTCCTGATTAAAAAAGCGCCTCCTACCAGTCTCAATGCACTTTCTTCTTTACCTCTCTAATTGTAGTACTTCCACTCAGCCAGCTTTCCCATGGTTCTGGATGATAGTTGTTCTGTATTTTAGTTGTAATTTTGATGTGGTTGTGGGAGACAGCAAGTACAGGCATTTACCTATGCCGCCATCTTTGTTCAGCTCCCACCATGATGTTTTGATTACTATGGCTTTGTAATTTAGTTTGATATCAGGTAGCATGACTCCTCCAACTTTGTTCTTTTTAAGATTGCTAAGACTATTTAAGGCCTTTTGTGGTTCTATGAGCATTTTTGAATATTCCAGTTCTGTGAAATATGCCTTTGGTATCTTGATAGGAATTATATTGAGTCTATAAATTACTTTTCATAGTATGGACATTTAATGATGTTAATTCTTGCTATCCATGAACATGGTACATGCCTCCACTTATCTGTATCTTCAATTTCTTTCTTCAGTGTCTTATAATTTTCTGAGTACGGGTCTTTTACCTCCTTGGTTAAATTTATTCCTAGGTATTTTTTTATGATACAATTCTAAATAGTATTGTTTCATCAGTTTCCTTTTTTGATAGTTCATTATTGGTGTATAAAAATGCAACTGATTTCTGGATATTTGTTTTGTATCCTGCTACTTTAATGAATCCATCTATCAGTTTTAGTAGTTTTTGGTGGAATCTTTAGGGTTCTCTATATACAGTTTCATGTCTTCTGCAAATAATGACAGTTTTACTTCTTCCTTTCCAATTTGGATGCCTTTAATTTCTCCTTGTTGTCTGATTGCTATGACTAGGACTTCAAGTACTATGTTGAATAAGAGTGGTATTGATCCTGATCTTAAGGGAAGTGCTTTTAGTGTTTCCCTGTTGAGTATGATTTTGGCTGTGGGTTTGCCATATATGGCCTTCATTATGACAAGGTATGTTCGTTCCCTCTTTCCCCACTTTGTTGAGTGTTTTTATCATAGATTAGGACAGCCACTGTAGAAAACATATGGAGTTTCCTCCAAAAATGTAAAATGGGACTGCCTTATGACTTAGCGATTCCACTTTTGGGAATATACACAAAGATATCTTAAACTAATTAAAATGACTATATGCATCCCTATGTTTATTGAAGCTTATTTATTTATAATAGTCAATATTTGAAAGCAGCCCAAGTGCCTATCAGTATGTGAGTTGATAAAAAGCAGTGACACATTTACACAGTGGAATTCTACTTGGCCATAAAAAAAGAATGAAACCTTACCTTTTGCGACAGCATGGATGGACCTGGAGAGTATTATGCTAAGTGAAATAAGCCAGTCAGAGAAAGACAAATACTGTATCATTTCACTTATCTGTGGAATCTAATAAACAAACAAATTAGAAACAGACTCATGTATACAAAAAAATTGTCAGAGGGGAGGGCATTCACAGAGCTGGGTGAAAAGGTGAAGGAATTAAGCAAAAAACAAAACAAACAAACAAAAAACCCCTCATAGACTCAGACAATAGTGTGGTGATTACCAGAGGGGAAGGGAGAGGGGGGCTAAATGGTGACAGAGACTTAACTTTGAATTGTGAGCACCCAATACAATATACAGATGATGGATTATAGATTTGTAACTTGATACATATATAATTTTATTAACCAATGTCACCCAGTAAATTCAATAAAAATTAAAACATGCATACACACACACAAAAGAAATGAGTAGGAAGAACAAAACAAAAATAATTCTTTTGTATTAATAGTATTTACTTTTCAGATTATTAAGATGTATTTTTCCTCCCAAGCAGTAAGCTGGGCTTTTGCCACTTGGAGAGAAAAAAAGTGGAATGTGTTGGTGCCAGAGGAGAGGCTGGAAACTTAATGTCATAAAGAAAAGGGTATAAGTAGACAGTAACTTAGAGCAGCTAATGAAAGGGCTCTGAGGGAGGTTTGCTCTTCTCTCTCAGATGTGGTACAAGCTGTCAGGTGAGAGCCTTTTCTAACCCATATGAAAACTCTTTCTGCCCCCACTTTGATTTAAAATTCTTGCTTTTTTAGTTTACAAATTGCAGCGTCTGGATGTCTGGGTTTGCACACAGAGGCCATTCAGAGATCCAATTACAAAAAAAGAATCACTTACGGAAATCAGTATGGAGTTCCCTCAAAAAATTAACTATGGACCTGCCATTTGACCCAGTGATCCCACTTCTAGAAATATATCCTAAGAAACCCAAAATACCAATCAGAAAGAATGTGTGCACCCCTATGTTCATAGCAGCACAATGTACAATAGCTAAGATCTAGAAAGAACCCAAGTGCCCATCAGTAGATGAGTGGATAAAAAAGCTGTGGTACATTTACACCATGGAATACTATGCAGCAGTTAAAAAGAAGGATCTCTTATCCTTTGAGGCAACATAGAGGGACCTGGAGAGTATCATGTTAAGTGAAATAAGCCAGTCAGAGAAAGACAAGTGTCACATGATCTCACTCATATGATGAATCTAATGAACAAAATAAACTGATGAACAAAATAGACCCAGAGACATAGAAGCATGGAACAATCCCTGAAATCTCAGAGGGAAGGTGGGGGAGGATGGGTGGGTGGGAGAGGATGGGTGGGTGGGAAGAGATCAACCAAAGAACTTGTATGCATAACTGCATAACCCATGGGCACGGACAATAGGGTGGTGAAGGCCTAGGGTGGGGGAATAGGTCAAGCTAGAAGAGGTCACTGGGGGGGAAAGGGGACATGTGTAATACTTTCAACAATGAAGATTAAATAAATAAGTAAATAAGTAAGTAAATAAATAAATAAAAACCAAATTAAAAACAAACAAAAAAGCAATCACATCATTAACCCAATAATCTTTGAGAACCAGGACTTGCAATCCTTATCAAAATCCTTTCCAAATAGTGCTTACAACCATCTTTTCATTAGGAAAGTTCCAGGTGGATAAACATGGCTAAAAACTTCCCATGCTGCCATAGTAATAAAGTATGTAAGATGTGGATAATTGATTGATCTATGGTTGTAGGAAGTTCACATTATATTCAAACACCTCTCAAGATTGCTTATGACTGCCAGGTTGATTGTGAGATTGGGCTGACATTCTACCTGTAGGCTTCCTTGTTCTCACCAATAAAATGGTGATAAAAGGATTATTTGATTATTGTCTCAAATGACCAATTTACAGACCACTGAAGCACATTGGCCGATCATGTCCAAGTTCAGCATTGAACTTCCTCATAGCACAAGCAATAATAGCTGGATCCTCTTTCTCTTCCCTTCCCTCTGACTCACTCTTAGAGACTTTGGTAATTAATTTAGATAAATAACCGATTCTCAGGCCTAGGATTAGGAACCTGTCAAAGAAATTTACTATGACACTAAAAAAAGCTTAAGTTCATGGACGTTCACTTGTATTGACCTATTCCAAACCTCCAAACATTCTCCCCAGCAGTGGTAGGAGGGTATAGTAGCCATAGCACGTGTGAGGGAAATAGGGCACTTCCCCAGAAGCCTGAATGGTCCCAGGCCAGCCCTAACTGTACACCTTTAAACCTTGATCCTGATAGACTTTCCATTCTAAGGCAGGATTGCTCTTTGAGATGGCAAGGTGGCTGCCAGAGAGAATCTGAGTGAGTCACTAATTTGCTCTCTGATCCAGATCACTATGACTTAACCTACAAGGCCACCTCACCCACCTTGCCCACAGCCAGAAGCACCACACTAGCAAGAAATATGGCATTACAAATGAAGCTAATTTTTTTTTTGTCTACGTTATTGATAATCAAAATAAATTCTGAGCAACTCCGCTAGAGTCAAGACTGAATTGTCTTTCTATTTTTTTCTATAGGAAGTTGTGTAATACCATTGCCATATGAAAAGGAAAACAATTTATGTACAGTCCATGAAAGAGTACAGTCCTTAGATTGTAACTTTTTTGTTATTGTTTTGGTAACCTCTTTACTGAAATATAATCCACATATTGACAGGATGTCATACAACTCTTCCATTTAAAATAATTACAACTCTTTGAGATCTTGCTTCCCGGCATATGTTGTCAGTTTGGTGCAAATAAACTCAATAAAAATTCTCTAAAATAAATAAATAAATAAATAAATAAATAAATAAATAAATAAATAAATAAATAAATAAAAATAAAAAATAAACTACAGCTCAATGGTTTTAGTATATTCACAGAGTTGTACAACCATTGCTATAATCAATTTGAGACATTTTATCACTTCAAAATGAAACCCCACACCCTTTAGCTATAACCTCCCTCAGCCCCTCTATTTCACCCAGTCCTAACTAACCACTAATTTACTTTCTGTCTCTACATGGTAGCTGGTTTTTAAAAAGAAATTTAGCGTATTCAGTGGGAAGATTTTGAAAAATGATTTCTTAATATATTCTCTGCCTGGGATTTTCCTGTGTCCATCAGTTGGTGTGGATAAACAGATACTAGGATCTGTTTTCTGCACTCCAATTGGTATAGCACCCATAACTAAACACACTATTTACTTCAAAATTAAAGCAGAACAAAGTAGGATTTTATAAAGTAAGACTTTATATCATTATATCAGGGCAGACCATTGGAAAGGAAAAGATAGCATTATGATTAGAGAATGTCTTAGGTTTTAGATTGGCTTTCCTTCCTTTTTACAAAATTTGATCATACATGGCATGGTATAGTAGAAAGTTATATTACTCAGGGCTTCCAATAACAAGAGACCGAAGTCTGACTCATACTGGCTCAAAAGCAAAAAGGGAAATTTATTGGCTCATGTGATCCCAAGGTTCCTTGGGCAATGCCAAACACTGTTGTCAAGTTTCAGTCTTGTTCTCTCTGCTTTTCTTCGTGTTGACACCCTTCTAAGGCAGGCTTGCTCTTTGAGGTGGCAAGGTGGCTGCCAGCAGCTCCAGACTTAACACCTGTCCTCTCAACAACCTCTGAGTAGGGAGAAAGCCTCTGCTTGAACCAGGAACACAGTCCTAGAATTGAGTGTCTTCCACGCTGTTTGGTCTGGAGTGTGTCACGTGCTACCTCTTGAAGGTGGGGAGGGAATCAACTCTGCCTGGTTCACTAGTCAGAGACGGGAAGGAACTGTTTCCCAAGGAAATGCAGGTGTGGTTAAGGGGATGGATTGGGGACAGGTACAAATGCAATATCATGATGAAAGAGTATAGTAGCATGAGTCATAAAATCTGGGCTTTAGTGTAATTTTGTTATCTGAAGCAAATCACTTAATCTCTGTAAGCCTAGTGTCTCATTTAATTAAAATCACAGACTTGTATAAAAACTCATCAAAGATCTCTGTTAGTTTAATATTCTAATTCATGATGAATTGCCTAGATATTTTGGTATCAAAAACGCATGACTAAATCTGATTTTCTTTGATAAAGACATAACAATATATCCTACAGCAAATGTAGCTAACTCTGTCTGGAGTTATGAGGTTGTGTGCTGTCTTTGATACTGAGTGTTCACTAGAAGAGTGAAAGGTTTCTAATTAATTTTTTAACTCTCCAGTCTGTTCAGAGAAGTTTAACTCTTATTTTTTAGAAGAAGCCACACTGGATGTAAGGTTGCTTCCAGTACTTTCTATATGTTTATTGTCTACCCTTTGGTGTTACTTAGAGAATCAATGATTCTTTGAAGTAGCAGGGATCAACTAGTAAAACTGAGAGAGAATCAGGTTGCTAGCAAAATTGATGATTTCCATAGGCCACTAAAAAGAATCCTATCTAATAAAAGAGTAATATGCAAATTAATCATCACTCCACGACAAAGATGACGGCACCCATAGCAGCGGGGACAGGACGCTGGCAGTGTCACCCTGGCAACGTGAACCCAGCAGGCAAGCGAGGCCCGCAGACAGCACCCAGCAAGGCCTTTCCCATCGCCATGGTTGGAGCAGGCAGGCCCCACAGGGAGCAGAGAACCACGGGGAGCGGGCCCAAGCCATCAGTAGGACATCCCCTGAGGGCTTCCAGATTGGAGAGGGTGCAGGTCGGGCTGAGGGACCCATCCCCCCCCCCGTGCACAAATTTCATGCACCGGGTCTCTTGTAATAATAACAATAATAACAACAAGAGCCCTAGCTGGTTTGGCTCAGTGGACAGAGTGCTGGCCTGCAGACTAAAGGACCCCGGGTTCGATTCTGGTCAAGGGCACGTGCCTGGGTTGCAGGCTCCATCCCCAGTAGGGGGCGTGCAGGAGGCAGCCAATCAATGATTCTCTCTCATCATTCATGTTTCTCTCTCTCTCTCCCTCTCCCTTCCTGTCTGAAATCAATAAAAAAAAATATTTTTAAAAAAAGAACAAGAAAAAGGGAAAAGAAAGTAGCTATCATCACAAGTTAGGAACGACACAGTTGAGAAAAGAGTGCGCACCCCCAAAGAGGTTTTAAGGATTTGATTCGTGTCAACTTGGGCAGCTGGGCTAGCTCATGGTGTGCTTGAGAAGAGCTGGGAAAGACCTGTGTGGGGAAGGGTAACATGTTTGCGTGTGGCACAGGGATTTCCTCAACTAGAGCTAGTTGCTTTGGGCATTAAAAGCCTTTTCCTTTTACAAGTTTTCAATCAAAATACAAATACCAGAGTGTCCCACAGATTACTAAGACTTAAATATCAATTAAAAAATCAAGAATTATAGCTGTTTTAAAAGTTTCATTAAAACTTGTGTGCTCCATCTGTTTATGATATTGGCAAGGTATATCGTGGCTTTTGACTTTGGTATAGCTGCGGCACTCCTCTGGGGTTTCAAACTGCAATTACTCGGGGCAGGTCGACATTTTCCACTATGCAAGGGAGGCACCATTTACCTGGAATTCAAAATACATGCTGTCCCCTGAGGCATAAGTCTGTTGTCTCCTTAAAGACACTACACTGGCTAGACTCTACAGGTGGGCTATTTTCAAGAGGGAATGGGCCTAGATTTGAAATGAGAAAGTAGTCATTCAGTCTCAGATCTAGTCACAGAGTGCTGTGTGCTGCCATGAACCTGGGTCTCATTTTAAAATCTCTAAAGTGGTGATGAGGTAAACAAGTCAAAGAAGCATGAGAAAGAACAAAATAATGATCCATCTTGCCAATGCAAATGTTCCAATGAATAGGGAAGATGTGAGCTTAACAGGGTGTAGGCTTACACTGAAATAAACAAACACAAATAAATACCACAAGACTTCCATGGCTGACATGACTGCCCAACTGTAAACATTGTAGAAAGGATTAGTTGATACAGTAATTCTCTTCAAGTACATTGGGTAAATATTAGGTTTAAAGGTAAAGATACTTAATATATAAGTATTTATAGGATTAAGTAAGACATAAATTAACATTTAGCAACTGAAAGGAAGGAAAAGATGTTGTAGTCACCCTATGGCTACCCACACACACGCTCTGATTGGGTATTTTCTGCTACCTTTACTTCCAGTTTGCTGATTTGATCTCCTGCTTTATCTAATCTGCTGTTGATTTATGTAGATGTTGTTAACTTACATGTTGTCCAAAAGCTCCCTTAAACGCTCCTATTGCTCCCTCCCCCGCACACATGCACACACACAATTGCTGCTCTGAATTTTTTGTTGTTGTACCTTTTCTTCTAATTCACTGATTAGGTCCTTTGCTTCTTCTAGTCTACTGTTGATTCTTTTCAGTAGGATTTCTGGTTTTTCTGTTGTGCTTTATTTCCCCTGGGAACAAGAAAAATTCTCTAATATTTCTACTGAGGGTATTGAAGCCCAGAGATATTAAGTTAGCTTTGTGGTTAGAATTTGAGCTCATGAATCCTGATATTCAAGTGTCTTGACTATTTAAGACAGAATAGATATGGTCCTCCTTTTCCCTTCATTAACCTCTTCCAACCCACTCCCATCTGCCCTCTACTCCCCAGGCCCTCACTACCCCATTGTGTGTGTCCATGGGTTATGCCTGCATGCATATAAGTTTATTGGTTGATCTTTTCCCAACCACCCTCCCCTCCCTTCCCTCTGAGATTCAACAATCTGTTCATGCTTCTATGTCTCTGGGTCTATTTTTGATCATCAGTTTATTTGGTTCATTAGTTCCACATGAGTGAGATAATGTGATACGTATCTTCCTCTGACTGGCTTATTTCACTCAGCATAATATTCTCCAGGTCCATCCATGCTTTTGCAAATGGTAAGAGTTCTTCCTTTTTATTGCTGTGTAGTATTCCATTGTGTAAATTTACCATAAGGTTTTTATCCATTCATCTGCTGATGGGCACTTAGGCTGTTTCCAAATCTTAGCTACTGTAAATTGTGCTGCTATGAACATAGGGGTGCATATATCCTTTCTGATGAGTGTTTCAGGTTTCTTAGGATATATTCCTACAAGTAGGATCACTGGGTCAAATGGGAGTTCCATTTTTAATTTCTTGAGGAAACTCCATACTGTTTTCCACAATGGCTGCACCAGTCTGCATTCCCACCAGCAGTGTAGTAGGGTGTCCTTTTCTCCACAATGTTGCCAACACTTGTTTGTTGACTTGTTGATGACAGCCATTCTGACAGGTGTGAGGTGATGTCTTGTTGTTTTGATTTGCATCTCTCAGATGATTAGTGACTTTGAGCATTTTTTCATGTCTCCTGGCCATCTGTGTGTCCACTTTAGAGAAGTGTCTATTTAGGTCCTTTGACCATTTAAAAATTGGGTTGTCTTCCTTTTGTTAAGTTATATCTGTTCCCTATATATTTTGGAGATTAACCCCTTATCAGATGTATCATTGGCAAATATAGTCTCCATGTATTGGGATCTCCTGTTACTTTGTTGATGATTTGTTTTTCAGTGCTTTTTATTTTCACGTAATCCCACTTGTTTACTTTCTCCTTAGTTTCCATTGTCCTAGGAGAGGTATCATTAAACATGTTGCAATGAGAGATGTCTGAGATTGTGGTGCGTATGGTTTCTTCTAGGACTTTTATGGTTTCACATCTTACATTTAAGTCTTTTATGCATTTTGAGTTGATTCTTGTCTATGGTGTAAAAGTTGGTGGTCTAGTTCATTTTTTTGCATGCACCTGTCCAATTTTCCCAACACAATTTATTTTATTTTATTTTATTTTATTTTATTTTATTTTATTTTATTTATTGCTTAAAGTATTACAAAGGGTATTACATATGTGTCCATTTTTCCCCCCTGCCCTAGACAGTCCCCTAGCCTCCCCTATCCCCCGGTGTCTTATGTCCATTGGTTATGCTTATATGCATGCATACAAGTCCTTTGGTTGATCTTACCCCCCTACCTCCTGCACCCCCACCCTCCCCAGCCTTCCCGCTGCAGTTTGACAATCTGTTTGAGGCAGCTCTGCCTCTGTATCTATTATTGTTCAAAAGTTTATAATGGTCTCTATTATCCATGAATGAGTGAGATCATGTGGTATTTTTCCTTCATTGACTGGCTTATTTCACTTAGCATAATGCTCTCCAGTTCCATCCATGACGTTGCAAATGGTAAGAGTTCCTTCCTTTTTAGAGCAGCATAGTATTCCATCATGTAGATGTACCACAGTTTTCTAATCCATTCATCTACTTATGGGCACTTAGGCTGTTTCCAGATCTTAGCTATGGTGAATTGTGCTGCTATGAACATAGGGGTGCATATATCCTTTCTGATTGGTGTTTCTGGTTTCTTGGGATATATTCCTAGAAGTGGGATCACAGGGTCAAATGGGAGTTCCATTTTCAGTTTTTTGAGAAAACTCCATACTGTCTTCCATAGTGGCTGCACCAGTTGGCATTCCCACCAGCAGTGCACAAGTGTTCCTTTTTCTCCACATCCTCTCCAGCACTTGTCGTTTGTTGATTTGTTGATGATAGCCAGTCTGACAGGTGTGAGATGGTACCTCATTGTTGTTTTGATTTGCATCTCTCGGATGATTAGTGACTTTGAGCATGTTTTCATATGTCTCTTGGCTTTCTGAATGTCCTCTTTTGAAAGGTGTTTATTTAGGTCCTTTGCCCATTTTTTGATTGGATTGTTTATCTTCCTTTTGTTAAGTTGTATGAGTTCCCTATAAATTTTGGAGACTAGGCCCTTATCAGATATGTCATTGGCAAATATGTTTTCCCACACAGTGGGTTTTCTCGTTGTTTTGTTGATGGTTTCTTTTGCTGTGCAGAAGCTTTTTATTTTGATGTAGTCCCATTTGTTCATTTTCTCTTTCGTTTCAAGTGCCCTAGGAGTTGTATCAGTGAAGAAATTGCTTTGGCATATGTCTGAGATTTTGTTGCCTTTGGATTCTTCTAGAATTTTTATGGTTTCCTGTCGTACATTTAAGTCCTTTATCCATTTTGAGTTTATTTTTGTGTATGGTGTAAGTTGGTGGTCTAGTTTCATTTTCTTGCATATATCTGTCCAATTTTCCCAACACCATTTATTGAAGAGACTATCTTGGCTCCATTGTATGTTCTTGCCTCCTTTGTCAAATATTAATTGAGCATATTGGTTCGGGCCGATTTCTGGGCTCTCTATTCTATTCCATTGATCTGTATGCCTATTCTTGTGCCAGTACCAGGCAGTTTTGAGAACAGTGGCTTTGTAATACATCTTGATATCTGGTATTGAGATCCCACCTACTTTGTTCTTTTTCAGGATTGCTGCAGCTATTCGGGGTCTTTTTTTATTCCAGATGAATTTTTGGAAAGTTCGTTCTAGATCTCTGAAGTATGCCGTTGGTATTTTAATGGGAAGGGTGTTGAATTTATAGATTGCTTTGGGTAGTATGGACATTTTAATGATGTTGATTCTACCAATCCATGAACACGGTATGTTCTTCCATCTGTTTATGTCTTCCTCTATATCTTTTTTCAACGTCCTGTAGTTTTCTGAGTAGAGGTCTTTTACCTCTTTAGTTAAGTTTATTCCTAGGTAGCTTAATTTTTTTGGTGCGATGGTAAACGGGATTGTTTTTATAATCTCTCTTTCTGAAAGTTCACTATTGGTGTATAGAAATTCCTCAGATTTCTTGGGGTTAATTTTGTATCCTGCTACATTGCCAAATTCATGTATTAAGTCTAGTAGCTTTTTGATGGAGTCTCTAGGGTTTTGCATGTATAATATCATGTCGTCTGCAAATAAGGACAGTTTTACTTCCTCTTTTCCAATTTGGATGCCTTTTATTTCTTCTTCTTGCCTAATTGCAATGGCTAACACTTCCAGTACTATGTTGAACAGGAGTGGTGAGAGGGGGCATCCCTGTCTTGTTCCTGTTCTTAGGGGAAATGGTGTTAGTTTTTGTCCGTTGAGTAGGATGCTGGCTGTGGGCCTGTCATATATGGCTTTTATTATGTTGAGGTATGATCCTTCTACTCCCACCTTACTGAGAGTTTTTATCAAAAATGGGTGTTCAATTTTGTCAAATGCTTTCTCTGCATCAATTGATATGATCATGTGGTTTTTTTCTTTCAATTTGTTTATGTGATGTATCACGTTTATTGATTTGCGGATATTGTACCATCCTTGCATCCCTGGGATAAATCCAACTTGGTCATGGTGTATGATCTTTCTGATGTACTGCTGGATCGGATTTGCTAAGATTTTGTTGAGGATTTTGGCATCTATGTTCATGAGGGATATTGGCCTGTAATTCTCTTTCATTGCCAACACAATTTATTGAAGAGACTGTCTCTGCTCCAATGTATGCTCTTGCCCCCTTTGTCAAACATTCGAGCGTAGTGGCTTGTGTTGATTTCTGGGTTCTCTGTTCTGTTCCATTGGTCTATACGACTGTTCCTGTGCCCGTACCAGGCTGTTTTGAGCACAGTGGCTTGATAGTATAAATCAATATCTGCTATTATGATTCCTCCAACTTTGTTCTTTCTCAAGATTGCTGCAGCTAGTCAGGGTTTTTGGTTGCATAAACATTTTTTGTGTTTTTTCTAGGTCTGTGAATATGCTGTTGGTATTTTAATAGGGATTGCATTGAATCTGTAGATTGCTTTGGGTAATACGGACATTTTAATGATGTTGATGCTACCAATCCATGAACATGCTATTCTTCCACTTTTTTTATATCTCCCTCTATCTTTTTTTCCCAACGTCCTGTAGTTTTCAGAGTATAGATTTTTACCTTAGTTAGGTTTATTCCTAAGTATCTTAATTTTTTTTTATTGCAATGGTAAATGAGATTTTTCTTTAGTTTCTCTTTCTGAGAGTTTACTATTGGTGTATAAAAATGGTATGGATTTTTAGGTATCAATTTTTAATAGGAACTTTATCTTCAGAAAAGATGCTAATCTACACTAATAAAAGACAAACATGCAAATTGACCGTACCTTTGCTACACCTTAAGCCACGCCCACCAGCAAATCAGAGCAACTATATGCAAATTAACCTAACCAAGATGGCAGCCAGCAGCCACGGAGCTGGAGCAAGCAGGAGGCCTGGTTGCACCAATGATGGAGGAAGCCAAGCTTCCCACTTGCCGCTGCAGACTCTGAGCTCCACTCAAAGCAACAAAGTTTCAACTATAGAAGGTAAATAAACCCCAGATACCTGCTTTCAGCTGGCCGTGGCCACAGAGCTGGAGCGAGCAGGCGGTTTCCCTCCTGCCCGCCCTGTCTGGCTCTGAGCTCTTCTCAAGGCTACAAAGTTTCAATTATAGAAGGTAAATAAATGCCAGAATAAAAAAAGAAAAAAAGGAGAGGCTGGGAGCTTCCGTCGCTAGGGGGCTTGGCCAGCCTGAAAACGGCCCTCCAGTGGGGAGCCCCCACCCTAAAGGGGGTGTGGCCAGCCTGAAAACAGCCATCAGCCCCTCACCCAGGCTGACCAAACCTCCATGGGGTGAGGGTCCCCACTGGGGGGAGGGCTTGACCAGCCTGCAAACAGCCATCAGCCCCTCACCCAGGCTGGCCAGGCACCCCAGTGGGGACCCCCACCCTGAAGGGGGTGTGACCAGCTGCAAAGCCATCAACCCCTCACCCAGGCTGGTCAGGCACCCCAGCGGGACCCCCACCCTGATCCGGGACACCCTTCAGCTGGCCCCCACCCATGCACCAGGCCTCTATCCTATTTAATAAAAGGGTAATAATATACTCTGGTTTCTCTTCAGATCGCATAAATCTTTCGCCTTTTACTAATAAAAGGGTAATATGCAAACTGACCCAGGGGGCAGGTGCTCAATGCAGGAGCTTCCCCCTGGTGGTCAGTGCGCTCCCACAGGGGAAGCTATCCTCAGCCACAAGCCAGGCTGATGGCTGCCAGTACAGCGGTGGTGGTGGGAGCCTCTCCTGCCTCCTCAGCAGCACTAAGGATGTCCAACTGCAGCTTAGGCCTGCTCCCCGCTAGCAAGTGGACATCCCCCAAGGGCTGCCGGGCTGTAAGAGGGATGTCTGACTGCCAGCTTGGGCCCAATCTCCCAGGGAGTGGGCCTAAGCCAGCAGGTGGACATCCTCCGAGGGGTCCCAGACTGCAAGAGGGCATAGGCCGGGCTGAGGAACCACCCCCCCGAGTGCACAAATTTTTGTGCACCAGGCCTCTAGTATAAAACATAGTGCCTAATCATTAAGCTAAGACTATTTCCTTCCAGTCTCTTCTATCCACCCACCTTGTCCCTTGCTCTAGCCACCCCCCACCCCATCCATCTCACTGCCCACTTCTCTATACATGCAGTTCGAGCTATACACTCCAAGATTCTCCTTGCAGAGGTAATGCCCAGGCAAAATGCTGACATTGTTAGAATTCTTCCCTGATAGATTTTCTTCCACGTCACCCCTTATGTATGGCATAATCTTGACTACACATTTTGACTTTTTTAAAGATACTTGCAGACATTCCTTAAGAGTTTAATATAGTACCAATGCACATATGTGTACTTCAGTGTAAATCATTCTGACCAAGAAAGGGCTTTCAATACTTTTAAGACAAATAAATGATTCTTAGTATAAAATCATACTTTTTGGGGGATACCTAAGAAAAAAAAAGGAAGGTGGCTTGTTCAGTGAGCACCTTATTTTTAGAGCTTGATTTAAATGTTTATTTTTATTTAAACCCACTATCTAAAACGGGTGGGCCCTTTTGTGAACAGCTAGTAAAATACCAACATGTAGGACAGATTTCATGAATGCCCCTAAGTTGAAACACAAATATCTATTATTGCCGGGACAAATTACTATGAGCTATTGATAGAAACTACAGCAAAATTATTTCACTAATTCAGTATTTTTGAAAATATTAAAAATGCTTTTTATTGATTTTAGAGAGAGAGGAATGGAGGGAGAGAGAGATAGAAACATCAATAGTAAGAGAGACTCATTGATCAGCTGCCTCCTGTATGCTCCACACTGGGGATTGAGCACGAAACCCAGGCATGTGTCCTAACCAGAATCGAACCATGACCTCCTGGTTCATAGGTCAATGCTCAACTACTGAGCCACACTGGCCAGGCTCTAGTTCAATATTTTATTTGATGTCAAAGCATCTTAACTTTGATTTGTATTAGTAAGAGTAATTTCATTAATTTTAGAAGAAACAGTTCTAAAAAATATCAGTTATGCTACCAGAATTAAATTGAAAAGGGAGTTAACTCTTGGATTAATTTATTGAAGCACTTATGTAATCTTTTTAATATCCACTTAGGTACAAAACTTTTATAAGAAAGAATAACATTTTATTGCATTATATAATTTTGTATTTTACAGTCATAATGCAAACTCATAAGCATAAATATACATGATAAACCAATCAGCAATGTAACTATTAAAAGATTTGAAACATAAAACTAGAATTTAACAGGCAAAATACTTAATATGGCTTTTAATGGAAAGTAATTGTTTAGAAATGATTAGTTATTGCCTCATTCTGAGTCATTCCTCATCAAATGAACATAAAATTATGATCTCCATTTAAAATGGTACTTTATCAAAGCCAACACTGTACACATTTTGTAACTTTTAGGATGCAATATGATTCCTTGACTTTCTTAAATATATACATATTAGATATACATATATAGGTATACAGTACACACAGTTTTGTTTTAATACTCCCTGAACATGTTGATTAAAACTATTACAATAATTCTATTATAAAACTACTTGAAAAGTTGGCATTACTTCTTGATATTGAAGTTCAATCTTACAGAAATGAAAAAAAGCAACAAATTATTGGTTATAAATACATTCTTTACAAAAAAATGAATAGTGGTCCTGCACTTATACTTCATATTATGTGAAAATATTTTATTCATTTGAAGGTATTTACATCTTGTTGTCCTTGGTTTCTGTTTGAAATTTACAGAAGTTAAGAGTGAGAATATTGTAGGCAGGCCTAGTTGTTAGATTTTTCTATGTGTTCATTTTGTGTGTAAGTTCCAAATCTTGTTTTTTGAGTTGTTGTTTATTTCTATTTGCCTTGTATTACTGCTGCTGCTGCTTCTTTTGGTGTTCTGGGAACACTGTGTAACTTTACTTCTAGGAACAGGAAGGAAAGATTTAACTCTTAAATCACCCAACTCAGTCTTTGATTTACTGTTGCTGCATTCGGTGGTTTGATGGCTGCTGAGAGGACTGACCTGTCAGAGAAAAGGAACAAAAGAAATTTGTCACATTTGACGCTGCTACCAACTTTCATTACCAGTCGGAGCACGTTCTCCTCTCTCTCTTTCTGAGGACCCATGTAGAAGCTTCTCCCTACACAATGTTCTCATGAAAAAAGGCAATGGCAATGGACAGAAGCTGCATGATTAACTTCCCACAGATTTTCATCAGGCCCTTTGTGCTGTCACAAACGAGATACAGGAGTCAGTGAGTCAAGTGTCAGAGCCTGGGATCTCCTCACCAACAGGAGTTTCATAGAAATGATCAACTGAGACTGACTATTGGTAGGGCAGCTGTACAAATCACCTCCCTTTTCTGAGGGAGTTGCCTAACTTTTCTGCTTTCCACTTTCGGATCTGCAAACTAAAACCTGGATTACTACTCAATAATCAACAAATATTTTTGGAGCATTTCACCAGCAGATGAGCACTAGACTAGGTGCTTGGCATTCAGGCAGCGAACACTAAAGAGAAATGTCCTTGCCCTAATGGAGCGGACATGGTGATTGACGCTTCTGCGCAGCAATCCTATGACTTGGCGCCTCCAGACCGTCCAGGCTTGCTCTCGTCTCCCCAGTGTTGGTTTCAGAACTCTCATGAGGATGAGCCATGGTCCACGTCTCTCTCTTTGCCCAGGAGGGAACGGAGAGCTGAACAGGTAAGACTACCTGCCCACAGCCACAGAGTGATGAAGCTGGAACCAGGCCTCCAGCTCCTAAGGTTCACTCAAGGTGTCTGCCCCTCTAGTGTGTGAAGTCCTGCCAACCAGCAAATGTGAAGTGAGCCGCTCCACAGCCTCTGAAGCAGTTGACACTGATTACTTTCCCCTTTTTTAAATTTAAAAGCAATAACATAACTAAACAGCAAGGTAATCTTTGAAAGATTTAACATGCAAAACTAGAATTTAACAGGCAAAATACTTAATGGAAAGTAACAATTGGGCCTGAGCTGGGAGTTGGATTCTCCTGCGTGCCTTCTGAAATCTGTAAAATGTGACTTAGTGGTGGGCCTACGAAGGCCCATCCCAATGTGTAAGTTGGTCTAAAACACCAGCAAATTCAGCACACAGAGTATTCAGAAGACAGGGCACATTATAATACGGAGAGCGATTGGTATACAGAACCCAGGAGGAAGAGAGGCGGGTGTAACTATAAATAATTTTGTTACAATCTTTGACCTCCCTCTGGAAGTCCACAGAGGTAGTGCCAGGGCCCAGGCAGAGGGAAGGCACACAGGGTATCCTTGTCTGCCTCCTAATCCGCATCATGAAGTGGGGTAGGGGGTGGAGAGGTAAGGGGTGGGAGTGCATCTTTATGGTCTGAGGCGGGAAATGCCCCCGTGAAATGAAGTACCAAGAAGCACCCACAACAACTAGAAACGTGGTTTGGGTGTTGAAGCTGAGCATAGGAATGTGGGTCTGCCTCAGTCCTTGGAGGTGTGAGGACAGAACAGGAGGAGGTGGGATGAGAGCATGGAGAACCACTGGCTCAGTGAGGCTAATGAATCCATTCAAGGCTGAGAGTGTAAGACCAGAACCCAGAGCCATGTTCCTACCACCCTGGCAGCCGAGCACAGGGTTCGAGGTGTTTTCCCCAAAGCTAAGAAGTACCAGAGCCCAGGGCTAGGAAAGTTAATGGTGTTTAATGCTTCCTGCACTAAAACCCGAGTTCTCTGTGTGAAACATATAAAGTTACTGTCAATATTGTGCACACTAGGAAGGCAATATCCATAAAGAGCCTTAACGAAATATTGTTAACTCAGAACTATTCATTCACTCAATACTGAGCATCTGATGAAAGCGAAAAGGCTGCTATAATCTCTGCTTTCTAGAGGGGAGAGTAGGGGGCAGGAAGTAACAGAAAGTACTGTAGGGAAAAGGGCCTTGGAGATGGTGCTTCAAGGACGTAGAGGGCTGTGACAGGTGAAGAGGAGAGAAAGAGTTCCCTGGGTAGAAGGGTAAATAGACATGGAGAAGTGTAGGTGTGGGAATAGTAAATTACAGGTAGAAATAAGTTACATGAAGGTACAGCAACCTTTCTAAAGATGCATTTGGGAGGACCCAAAGGAATGGGGTGGGAAATAAGGACAACAGATCAGAGCTATGCTTTAGAGCCATGGGTCTAACCAAGCCCCGGCTGCACGTAAGGATCGCCAGGGAGCTTTAGAAAACTGAGGTCCAGGTTGTACCTCAGATCAATTACATCAGAACCTTTCGGGAACTGGGGATTAAAAGCATAGCAAATGGATTTCCTTAGGTAGCCAAAGATAAGAACTTTTGCTTTAGGGCGATTTATTTGCATTTTCATAAGAAGAAAATATTCGTTAGTACCTGTTCATTCTATTGATGATTTAAATGTTTGTATGTAAAAAAAAATTTAGAAGGGTGGCCAACATGCCATGCAATTAACAAAGCCCACCGTGCTCTCTTTGCTGGAGCAGTAATGAGTTATATTACAGCAAATGAGTAGGAGGGTAGTTTACTCATTCATGTCTTTCAGTGTATAATGGTGGCCGCACAGTAGAAATGATTCCAAGCAAGCCAGAGAGCTCTTCTAAAGGGAATTGCTTCCTGATAACAGAAGAAGCTGGGCCTCTAACCAAGAAATGCCAGCTGAGGATAGAAAGGGAGTGAGCCTGCCAAGCTGTCAGAAGGGTGCCGCGTGCTACTCTGCCCTCTGCTGACAGGTTCTTAGAAATACATCTTCCAGCCATTGGGGAAGTCCCTCCAAATGTGGTCTGTGGGTCGCTGCCCTAAGGCCCACACCAAATCACATTTAAACAACCACAAGGTTCTTTTTTTTTTTTTATGAGTCCCGAGAGTATAAAAGGATACTTTTCAAAACATATCCCTTTTCCTAGTAAAACAAAGCTGTCCCGAGCTGCCCAGAACGTACCCACTCGCAGTGCTGTTTTTGATGGATCGTACCTTATTGTAGCAACTGAACAGGGTCATGCGACAGGGAGGTAGCGGTACAAAACTGAGTCTCCATTCGACATTGAAACAAAGGAAGCCGGTCACTACCAGTCAACATTTTTAGATAGAAAGTGGCTCGGCCTGTGGAGAAGCAGTGACTCCTTGTTGCTCTTCCTAGACCTTCATGGCCCCTTCCACTGGCTATTGCACAAGGAATCCTAAAGAGTGGGCCTGGTACACCAAGACATGTGCTCCCAGCCAAAGCTCAGGGCCAGCTCCCGAACAAGTATTTTCTAGCCAGAATTCTCAGCAGCGCCTCCGGCTGCCTCCAGGTCATCCTCCCTTACGCGCTCTCCAAGTCAAGCTTTTGCTGTGCTTCCAAACGGTTCCCGATTGAAGACAAAGCAAAAAGCAGACAGATGATGAGGTGAGCCAGAAAGGGCATGTTCGTCTTTACAGGTCATCATGTTATGCATTTTTATGTGGGACTCAGCCTTGCCACTACCTCCTGGCCCCCACCTCTTCCCCCAACGCACACAGCTCACACAGTTTCACATATAACTCATCAGAACCGAAGCCTAGTGAAGCAGTGAGAGAACAGGGGCCCAGGCTGCCAGGTGATCGGATAAGGATTCATAATGGAATAGTCTCACCACCCTCACTGTATAGTCCCGCTCTCTGCACTCCCCCACAGGCCTCTGGAAGCCACAGGGGAGTGGATGAGAACAGGGTGTGAGCCACAGTTGACATGGCTTGGTGAGCAAACCACATATTACTAAATGCCTCTGCAAGACCAGCACCCTCACAAAATAGCTCCTGGCTGAGAAATAGTTTATTGTTTCTGTTCACCCAGGAGTACCATGCTGGTCCACCTCTTGGAATTTATTAAACCAGTTGTGGAATTTATTTAGAGAGGTAAATGATGAAGTCTTCTGGAATCCTGGCTCTTCTAGGTGACATTCTGACTAAAGGAAAGTCTCTCAATGAAACATGATGCATGTTCAGGCAAGTTAAGAAACTAAGCTAAAAATAAAGATTTTTTAAATAAAAAATCTTTATATTAATCGCTCAGCCCTTTGCTGTAATTAACTTCAAAATTCCAAAATGCAGTAAATCATAAAAGTTCTCAAATGAAAATAAAAACAACACATTTTAAAATGAAACAACCTAGACACCAATGAAAACAAATGGAGACCTTCTCAAAAGACACCCCACATTTTGGAATATAATTTTAGGTCTCAAACAGAAGTTAACAAAAAGTACTGCTGCAGCCCTAACCAGTTTGGCTCAGTGGATAGAGTGCCTGCTGACTGAAGGGTCCCAGGTTCGATTCCAGTCAAGGGCATGTATCTTGGTTGCGTGCATCACCAGTAGGGGGTGTGCATGAGGCAGCTGATGGATGTTTCTCTCTCATCGATGTTTCTAACTCTCTATCCCTCTCCTTTCCTCTCTGTAAAAAATCAATAAAATATTATTTAAAAAAAAAAGTCCTGCTGCCCTGGCCAGTGTGGCTCAGTTGGTTGGAGTGTTCTCCCATATACCAAAAGGTCAGGGGTTCGATCCCCAGTCTGGGCAAGTGTGGGAGGCAGCCAATCAATGTTTCACTCTCGCATCGATGTTAAAGTCTCTCTCTCTGAAATCAGTAATAAAAAAAGCATGCGCCCTAGTTGGTTTGGCTCAGTGGGTAGAGTGTCAGCCTGCAGACCAAAGGGTCCCAGGTTTGATTTCGGTCAAGGGCAGACTGCAGATTCCAGAGATGATTTAAGGAGACTTGACAGTCTAGGAAACAACCCTACAAGGGCAATGGTATCTGGGTTGCAGGCTCCTCCCCGGCCCAGGCCCTGGTCAAAGCTTGTGCAGGAGGCAAACAATTGATGTGCTTCTCTCACCTCGATGTTTTTCTCTGTCTTTCCCTCTCTCTTCCACTCTCCCTATAAAAATGAATGGAAAAATAACCTTGGGTGAGGATTAACAAAAAACAAAACAAACAAACAAAAAAGCATGTTCTCAGGTGAGGATTAAAAGTAATGCTTTTCTGGTCATTCTTTCAAGTTATTATCTAAACAGTAAGCTTTACAACTTTGCTTAACTAGTTAACATATTGACCTCTATCCTACTTCTCACTTCATAGCTGTGGTTTAAAAATAACTTTGTGATTTACATTGAAAGAAGGTTTGTGAAGTCAATTCCGAAGCTATCCATGTTTGTCTGATTCTGGGGGCAAATGGACACTTACCTTTTGTGACACTGGCATTCTTAGATTATGAACAGCTGGTGAAAATGTAGGGTTGTTTCCTGGACTATCAAATCTCCTGAAATCATCCCTGGAATCTGCAATCTGGAAAATATACTACGAATCAAGTCGTGTTTTCACAGTTAGACTGTAACACTCAAGGCACAATTTAAAGTCAATGGAAAAGCAGCAGCAGAAGTGTTCTCTTTCTCTTCTTTCATCCACGGACAGGAGCTCTGCAGAACGTACCCTCAAGTCCTGTACTGTTCCCATGGCAGACCTGAAGCCTTCATGTGAGTTAACAGCAAATGCATGAGAAACATTCCCTAAGGCAGTGGTTCTCAACCTTGGCTGCACATTAGAATCACCTGGGAATCTTTTTAAAATCCTATTTCTGGGCCTCATCCTCCGAAAATTCTGTTTCTTTGTTACTAATATTGTGGCCTCACCCCATAACAAAGAAACAGAATTTCTGGAGGATGAGGCCCAGAAATCAGGATTTTAAAAAGATTCCCAGGTGATTCTAATGTGCAGCCAAGGTTGAGCACCACTGCCCTCAGGGAGGAGTGTCTACTTAAAAAGTACAAAAAGGACCAAATGAGCCCTAAAGAAAAATAAAATCACTTGGCAAAAAAAAAAAAACCGAAAGGATATAAAAACTGCAAAATTCTAATCGTTACCTTATTTTTCCAGGGCATCAGTATTTCAGTTCATTTTCAGCAAAGGTAAATAAGAGAGTCAATGCTACTTTGGCCTAGAGATTACAACTCATGAAATATTATAGTTGAGTCTTTCAGTGGAAGCTGCACAAGTTATGCTCCCTCTCAACTTAAAGGCATTTATCGAGGAACTTTGGTCCAATTTGCTGCAGATATCGGCATGCCGAAACAGGCTGCACTTCATGCTATTAATGCCTTCTTTCAGATTGTGGGTCACTGATACATACCCATACCTGGATCTCACTTTTCACAGCATAAAGACTATGACTATGGACATGATACAGGCCAATTATGTTTCTTATTTGTAAGGAAAGTGGCTGCAGTTGCTCCACTTTCTGTGATGCTCTTACTGATAGATGACTTGCTGCCAATGTTAGGGAAAAGCCTGAGGAAACGAATAGACTTAACCCAATGCTGCACGAAGGTGCTGGTGTGATTTGAGCTACAATGAACACATGCAATTTTAGCTTCAGGTTTTTCAGAGTTTAGAAAAGCAACCTGTGCTTAAATAGAGATCCCTACTGCATAAATAATATTTTGGAAAAAAAGGGCTTTTCAGAGCAAGGCAAGCGCTGCTCTGATCTGGAGCATTAACCACGCTGTTCCCTAAGGGACTTCTTTCAGGGAATGAGCATTATAATGTAGCTCCAAGAAGTTTCTCCACTGCTGGATGGAGTCACTTAACGCCCTCCCTGTCTGTGCTGCTTACCTTGCTTATATCAGACTCAGATTTGCTGGAGCACATACTCTGAAGTTCCTTGACAAGGTCTGCTTCATCATCCGAATCCAGACAGAGTCTTTGATCCAAGTTCAACCTCAAAGACAGGTCATTCTCTAAAGACCTAACACAAAGTTCAGAAAAGAGTTTTTAAAGTGAGAGCCACAACCCAACCCCTAATATGAAAATCTAGACACCATACCTGTCTTAAGATTTGATGTGCGGTAGAAACATTGTTTAAAAAAATCTTTTAAATGTCATTTAACGCAACAACCCTCTTTCACAGGATTTTGATACCTCCTCCACACAATTCTCAATAGGAGCAAATTTTATTCACAAAGAAGTCTTGACTGACAACGTTCCTGTCTCCTTACTCCTCCCTTTCCTTCTTTGTCTCCAATGCTGGGTAAAGCTAAGAAACTATATACTGTGGTGCAGAGGACAGTGTGATATCATGGAACAAATAAGGATTTCAAACTTGGCTCTGCCACTTACTGGCAATGTAGCCATGGGTCAGATTCATTTTCTGCTCCCCCCACCGATTAACACCTCAGTTTCTGGGTTCCCTTCTGCAATGGATTCCTTATGCTGCATTATGGAGTTACTGGGAAAACTATATATATATAACAGGCCTCACAGAAAGAAGCATGTGATGCCATCCCCTTTATCTCTCTCCTCTCTCTTCACTCTCCTTGCGTCTGTAATTCTGTAAACCAGGGACAGGGTCCTAATAGTTACCTGCAAAATTTTAACCGTTACCTTATTTTTCCAAGGCATAAGTATTTCCATTCATTTTCAGCAAAGTTAAATAAGAGAGTCAATTCTACTTTGGCCTAGAGATTACAACTCATGAAATATAATAGTTGCGTCTTTATACCATTGTAATTAACTGGTAACAAATGACCAGAAAGGAACAAGGCAAGGCCACATTTTATAGGCATGACACCTGTGCAGCTTTGCCAGGAAGCTGCAGTGTAACACACGCCCAGGAAAGTCTGGGTGACTTAGGGAAGTACTTGCTTGTTAGTCACACCTGGCAACAGGTCATTGGCCCGAGAAGATTTAGGATATTTAATCCCCTAAACAAAGGAGTTTGCCCTCTTGCTGTTGGTTTGTAAGTTTTTCCTTGCTTGTGCTTGACTCCTGGCTTGTGGGACTCTCACACTCCTGCACTCGCCCACGTGGCTCACGGACTATGTGAGCCATACAATGGACTAATGTGCAACCAGCCTATTGCTAAACCAGACCCAGCTCCACCATGGAACGGAACCTGGACGCTGGCTGTGCTTCTAGCTCCACTGAATCCCCAGCTGAGTATTTTCCAGGACTAGATTAAGGAAATGGGACTTTGGAAAAGATGTAAATCTACACAAGTAAAGAGCACTCGTCCTCCTGTGTGAGTCTCAAAGTTCTTTTTCTTGAGATGATAAGGGTCCTATTTCTGCTAGCAACAGAGAAAGGCCATCCAGGCATTTCTCTGATAATAATAGGGCACAGCATTTATTGGGCTACAATGAGGAGCTATTTGCAAACTGCCCAACATTTCTAGTATATGATTAACCAAATCATTCTTTACCTCAAAATTTGTAAGCTGAAATAATCAACAATTCTCTAAGAGCAATAAGAAAATAATATTATCACTGTAAACATTTAACATCTGAAGCAAATATGTTTCTGTAAATCTGGCATTAAAAAAAATCAGTGGGAGATGATATATGTAAATAGTGGTTCAGACAAAGGTATAATCTCCAAAATATAAAAAGAACTCATAACACTCAATACCAAACAAACAACCCAATCAAAAGTAGGCAGAGGACCTCCCAAGAGACATACAAACAGCCAATAGACACATGAAGAGATGTCCAACCTCACTGGCAATTAGGGAAATGCAAATCAAAACTACAACTAGAAAGCCCAGCTGGCGTGGCTCAGTGGTTGAGCATCAACCTATGAACCAGGAGGTCACGTTTTGATTCCACGTCAGGGCACATGCCCAGGTTGTGGGCTTGATCCCCAGTAGGGGGCGTGCAGGAGGCAGCTGATCAATAATTCTCTCTCATCATTGATGCTTCTAGCTCGCTCTCTCCCTCTCCTTTCCTCTCTGAAATCAATAAAAATATATTTTAAAAAAAACTACAATGAGATACCACCTCACACCTGTTAGAGTGGCCATTATCAATAAGACAAGCAATAACAAGTGTTGGAGAGGTTGTGGAATAAAGGGAACCCTCATTCCCTGCTGGTGGGAATGTAGACTGGTACAACCACTATGGAAAGCAGCCTGGTGATTCCTCAAAAAATTAAGAATAGAGCTACCATACGACCCAGCAATCCTTTCCTAGGTATATACCTGAAAAACTTGAAATCATGTATTCACAAAAATATATGCACCCCTATGTTCACTGCAGCATTATTCACAGTGGCCAAGATATGGAGACAACCAAAGTGTCCCATGCTAGAGGACTGGATAAAGAAGATGTGGTCTATATACACAATGGAATATTAGTCATAAGAAAGGATGAAATAGAGCCATTTGCAACAACATGGATGGACCTGGAGAACATTATGCTAAGTGAAATGAGTAAGTTAGAAAAAGCTAAGAACCATATGATTTCAATCATATGTGGGATGTAAAACTGAAACGCCTGAACAAGAACAGCAGCGTGGTAGCTGACAGGGGGAAAGGGATGGGGGAGAAGGAGCTCCTAATATAAGATGACAGGAGAAGATTTGACTTTGGGGGGGGACATGTAATACTTTCAACAATAAAGACTTTAAAAAGTCCAATAGGTTCCTGAGGATTGGAGCAATGAAAACATTAGAAATCAAATGAAAACTGGAGGAAAATGGAGCCATAGGCCTAAAATTCCAAATGAAAATTATTTCCAACCCACAAACATATATGTCCTGATAATATAAACTAAGAGTGAAATCGTTAAAAAAAAGACATGTCTGGTCTCAAAAAACAATGTACCTCCCAAGTTTTTATCTTCAATGATAGCAACAACAGATATTATCTAAAATGGGTAAATGAAGGAACAGCAAGCATATGCATTTTATTCAGAAACAGAAATAAATTCCAGGGGGAATAAAACACTATTAATTTAGAAATGGTTTTCTTTTTGGGATAAAACTCAGTGTTTGCTCTTTGGGGAAAAATTCAGGTGAGGAAGGTGGGACAGCAGACAGTTGTAAAAAAATAGAATCAGTCATCTAAAGTCTGTTTAAAATGTAAAAATACAGGATTTTACCATATCCTTATGTCAAAGTTTGATAAAAATGAAGCTAATAATATTTCTAATCTTTTCAACAAATTGCTTTAAAATTATATTAATAGTATAATAGTTGCACAACTAAAACGAGAGTGTGTATTGTTTGCTCTGAGTTAATCTGAAAGGGAACTTACTTTTGTTTTGACAGAGAAGCACTCCTGTTACAGTTCAGCTGTGATCTCGCCGTACTTTTGATACCTGCAAGGAAAAATGTAATCATTCCAGTGGCGTGAATCCCTGTCCCTGTGCATCTTGAACTCTGTATTTGAAAGAAACAGACTATGGTCTATGCAGCACGACTATGCTGCACTTCTAAACTGTTTTTTAACTGAATCCATCTCCTGAGGGGTTTTCCTTAGGGCAGAGTCTCCAGATGTAGCTTCCTGCACAGCCGCTGGGGGAAGGTTCCCTGAATTAAGTCCAACTAACAACACCTGAAGCTCAATTCAGGCTCCTGAATTTTGCTTTTATCAATGGTCCTTCTTCTCACTAGTCAAGCCCTTCCCTCTCTACCTTTACCTTCCAGCACTGACCAGGCCGATCAAGTGCGGTTTCTGATGTGTGGGCCCCCATAATGTATCACAGTGGGTGTGGCATGAGAAGTGTACTTGTAGAAACTTAACTTTTAACTGCTATGCATTATACAGCAAAGAGAATATGAACAGTGTACAAAAAGATATAAAATAGAAAATATCCGATTGCATTGCTTGCAGTAAATATATCGATGGTATCAGTTATATATACACACAAATGCATAGGTTTGCCTATAATGGTAATGATGTACAACAAATTTCTTACTGTGGGTTATGGTAAAAAAAGTTTGAGAAAATACTGTTAAAAACTATTTCAGACTCCAAAAAAAAGTCTGTTTTTATAATACACTAAATTTTGTAAGCTTTATAGTTGCTTCTGATTGAATTAAAAATTGTATGAATATTGCTAGTATACATAATCTCTAAAGCAGTGGTCGCCAACCGGTGGTCTGCAGGCCACTGGTGGTCTGTGAGGTCTGAAAGGTTGGCGACCACTGCTCTAAAGAATAATTTTGAAAAGTAAATTGAATATATCCTTAAAAGCCAATAATCAGACATAATCTCTGTATTAGTTTCTTTTTAAAAAAATATATTTTATTGATTTTTTACAGAGGAAGGGAGAGGGATAGTTAGAAACATCGATGAGAGAGAAACATCAATCAGCTGCCTCTTGCACACTCCCTACACTGGGGATATGCCCACAACCAAGGTACATGCCCTTGACCAGAATCGAACCTGGGACCCTTCAGTCCGACGCTCTATCCACCGAACCAAACCGGTTGGTTAGGGCTGTACTAGTTTCTTTACTCATACTTTTGTCATTGTCAGAAAGTATTGACTAGTGCCTTTCTCTAATGACCAAAAGTGCCCAGATGTGGGCCCTGCAGTCCATTAGCCTATGGCATGACATCGTACTTTTCTGTTTGAGGTCAGGAAAGAAAGAGGCGTCTCTAATAACTTTAGGATCTTCCATGGTGATCTGCATGGAATGTAGAGTGGTTCCGATTTTGATTTTTTTTAAAAAAACGATGTAAAAAACCCCACCCCAAATCAACCCTGTATCAAGTGCAATTATTGGGAAACAAATTTGTTATAAAAAAAATACAATAAACAGAAAGATATGTCAATCTCTGGTTTATTCATCTAATCATGATGTTGCTTAAAATTCAAGGCCCATGAATTTCACTCTGTAAAATTAGTTTTTAAAAAATCTTTATTGTTGAGCATATTATAGATGTCCCCCTGCCCTCCAGTACCCCCTCCACCCAGATCCTGCCCCACCCCAAGACTTCAGCACCCTATTATCTGTGACCACAGGTAATGCATATCCTATATAATAAAAGGCTAGTATGCAAATTGACCAAACGGCAGAACGACCAGTCGCTGTGACATGCACTGACCACCAAGGGGCAGATGCTCAATGCAGGAGCTGCCCCTTGGTGGTCAGTGTGCTCCCACAGGGGGAGTGCCGCTCAGCCAGAAGCCCTGAGCCCAGCTCACAGCTGGCAAGCGCAGCGGCAGTGGCAGGAGCCTGTCCCAACTCCATGGCAGTCGGACAACCCGAGTTTTCCTGAACTGTGAGAGGGCATAGGCCGGGCTAAGGGACCCTCCCCGCCCCAGTGCACGAATTTCGTGCACTGAGCCTCTAGTATGCATATAAGTTCCTTGGATAATCTCTCCTATCCCCTTCCCTCTAAGATTCGTCAGTCTGTTCCATGTTTCCATGCATTTGATTCTATTTTATTCATCAGTTTATTTTGTTCATTAGAGTCCTTGCTCATTTATTTTGATTTTTAGATTCAATTGTTGATAGGTATGTATGTATGGCCATTTTATTGTTCATATTTTTGATCCTCTCTTCCTTCTCCTTCTCCTTCAAGAAGACCCTTTAACATTTCATGTAATATTGGTTTGGTGGGGATGAACTCCTTTAACTTTTTCTTGTCTGTGAAGCTCTTTATCTGACCTTCAATTCTAAATGATAGCTTTGCTGTGTAGAGTAATCTAGGTTGTAGGTCCTTGCTATTCATCACTTTGAATATTTCTTGCCACTTCCTTCCGGCTGGCAAAGTTCCTGTTGAGAAATCAGCTGACAGTCGTATGGGCGCTCCCTTGTAGGTAACTAACTGCTTTTCTCTTGCCACTTTTATGATTCTGCCTTTAACCTTTGGCATTTTAATTGTGATGTGTCTTGGTGTGGGGGTCTCTTTGGGTTCATCTTGTTTGGGGCTCTGTGCTTCATTGAGTTGTATGTCTAGTTCTTTCACCGGGTAAGGGATGTTTTCTGTCATTATTTTTTCAAATAAGTTTTCAATATCTTGCTCTCTCTCTCTCTCCTCCTCCTGGCACCTCCATGATGCAAATGTTGGTATGCTTGAAGTTGTCCCAGAAGCTCCTTACACTATCTTCATATTTTTGAATTACTTTTTCTTTTTGCTGTTCTGATTGGGTGTTTTTTCCTTCCTGATATTACAAATTGCTTATATGATTCTCCGCATCTTCTACTCTCCTGTTGCTTCCCTGTAAATTATTCTTCATTTCAGTTAGTGTATCCTTCATTTCTGACTGGTCCTTTTCCATGTCGTTGATGCTCTAAGTTCCTTGAAGTTCTAAGTTCCTTGAAATTGTCATTAACTTCCTTGAGCATCCATACAACCATTGTTTTGAATTCTGCCTCTGGTAGTTTGCTTGCTAACACTTTATTTAGTTTATCTTATGGAGATTTCTTCGGTTCTTTCATTTGCGACATGTTTGTCTCCTCATTGGTTGCTTCCATATGTTTCTTTGTCTTCTCACTGGCTGCTTCCCTGTGTTTATTTCTATGTATTATGTAGTGCTGCCATGTATCCTGGAGTTGGTAGAGTGGCCTTGTGTATGTAGTAGGTGTCCTGTAGGGCCCAGTGGCTCAGCCTCCCCAGTCCCCTGAGCTAGGAGGTACTCTAGGTACACCCCTGTGTGGGCTATGTGCACTGTTTTATTGTAGTTGAGCCTTGGTTGCTGTTAGCATTACTAAGAGGAATTGACCCCCAAACCAACTGGCTATGAGGACCAGCTGGTACTACAGTGGAAGAGCTGCTGTGCAGGAGTCATCCCTATGGATCAGGACTTGCTTCAGTGGGGCTTTGGTGCTCAGTGAGTCTACCCCTTGAGTGTGTCATTCATGGATGTGTTAGGGTTGTAATTTGGTTTAGTCTGAAGCTGACCACTGGGTGCACTGGCTCTGAGGCCTCCTGGGAGGTGCAAAATCAGCTAGTTCCAGTATCCTGCTTGGGGCCACCTGGCAAGAGCTATCAAGCAGTGTGTAAGTGGCTGCTACTTGTGTTGGGCTTGGAGGTGCCCAGGAGAGGCCAAGCTGTGAAACAAGGCAGGATGCTGCTAGTGCCGGGCCTGGGGCCACTTATCAAGAGGTTTGGGGCATGCTGTCACCAGTTGCTGCTTGTTTGAGAGATTTTAGGAAAGTCTGAAGCCTGAGACAAGACAGGTCATTCATGTGGAAATGCCACTGCAAACAGCTTGGGTGGGGCTGCAAACTGTGTGATATGGGGTCTTAGGAAATCACCAGGGCAGGACAAACAGTGTGGACCAGGTTGATGGAGACTCAGATATGGTGCCTGCCTGTTGGGACTGTAGCAGGGGAGGTCTCAGCATAGGAACAATGACCTCTGCCAGTATTTCTGTCTCTGAGAAAGCTGCCCACTAGTTCTTGCCCTGATGCCAGACAATTTAATTCCTTTCCATATGTCCCTGGATCCTTTCAGCTGCTGCCCCAGTTCTGGAGCTCAGAGGGAGTGGTCCAAGTAAGTCCATGCAAGGGCCTTTTAGCAGGAACTGCCTGGGACTCCAGCAGCTTTCATGTCATTCAGCCACAATCCCCACTGGTTTTTATAGCCCCAAGTTTTGAGGACTTCTCTTCCCACCACAGGAGCCTCCCATAGACGGTTGGGGCTTGGACCCCTTGCTTCTCATATAGATCTCCCCAGTCAAGATATTCTTCCTGATTAAAAAAACACCACATGTGGGTGTTGGGCCAGCTCTTTCCACAGCTCCGTCTCTCCTACCAGTCTCAATGTGGCTTCTTCTTCAATTCTCTAGTTGTAGGACCTCATTCAGCCAGATTTCAGGTAGTTCTGAATGATAGTTGTTCTGCAATTTAGTTGTAATTTTGATGTGGTTTTGGGAGGAGGAGAAAACTATGTTTATCTATGCCATCATCTTGACCCTCCATAAAATTAGTTTTTAGATTTTATAAAACTTAATGTTGAAATTCATGTAAACTATACATACAATTTTATAAATCTTTCAAATAAAGTTTCATGTTAAAAACATATATCATGTCAAATACTTTAAAACTATAATCATCAAAAATATAAATTAAAAAATCATTTCTAATTCAGTTTTCTGAGTTAGATTTACTAGTATTTCCATAATATTGCTTTAAATTTATATTCATTTTATTGATTTTGTTTGTCAACAAGTATATATATTGACAATGATTATTGTTTAGGTAATTATTTAGCTCAAGAAATAAGTTGGTCCTAAATACTATAGAAATTGTAATAAACTTGGAAAGGATAATAAAAAGTCTGAATGGGCCCTAGCCAGTTTGGCTCAGTGGATAGAGTGTCGGCCTGTGAACTGAAGGGTCCCAGGTTCCATTCCAGTCAAGGGCACATGCCTGGGTTGTGGGCTCAATCCCTAGTAGGGGGCATGAAGGAGGCAGCCAATCAATAATTCCCTCTCATCACTGATGTTTCTATCTCTCTATTCCTCTCCCTTCCTCTCTGAAATCAATAAAAAGTATATTAAAAAAAAGTCTTGATGGGTGTTTACTTATCTGGGTGCTTATGGATTATTACATGTGCCACAGGATTAGATTGTCATAAAACAGCATTGCACTGCAAACAAAAACACTGTCTCCAGGAGAGGGATTTTGAGCAGGTAGCCAAGGGTTTCTGAACAAACATCCTTGTTGTTATCTGTAAATAAAGGTGATAATCCTCATCTTAGAACTCTTTTTTATACCATACTGGGATAAACAAGTAAAAGGTATAATTCTTGCTGCAGAGAGTTACTTGGGGATCTCTGTGATATATTGGGGGACTGGAATCTAATGAGTTTATTCCCTGACTTAAACATCCTTTGGGAAGTAACAACAAGATCTTGGGATCAGAATGTATCCTATTATCAATACATAAAACAAAAAAGTATAAGTAAAATTCTCATTTTATTCAGTGACTTTCTATCCAATCATTTTTAAAAAAATAATCCCTACACACAATTGGGATAATTATAAAATTCCAGCATGTATTACTATGGTTAAAAACCATACTAATTTTGTTCTTAAAAATCAAAATGTAAGCTAAACTATGAAAATGTATTGATGAACAAAATGTTTTAAGTTTTAAATTTTAGGAAGCGTATTCGCCTATTTAGCAACCCTACTGCTGTACAGTTGGCATATAACGACACCCAACAGAATAGCTGCAGGTGGCTCCTCAAGACCTAAACTTAATTACATGTATCAGAAACCCACCATGTCTATGAGGTTGGAACATCTTTTCCAAATATGGACTTTCTTTAAGGGAGTGCCGGAAGCCGGTCCATCCTTGCTGCCTGACACAGTCGCTGCAGGAAAGAAACATCTGCACAGCATATGTTTCAAGGGACCTGGCGTATATAGCATACTGTTCTTAATATGTTTGCTCCCCTTAGCGCTGTGTGTTTTAACCAAGGTCACCTCTCCAAGAAAGGTTGTTTCCCCAGGTAGGAATTTTTCCCTGAAGTCAGGGAGGGGATGCCTCTCCTAGAAAGGTTGTTTCCCCAGGTAGGAATTTTTCCCTGAAGTCAGGGAGGGGATGAAACTCCTTAACTAAGTGCCAGGCGGGTAGTTAATCACTACAAACAATCATGCTTAAGCTACATAATCTTTACTCCCTGGAATGGAGATATGAAACACCCTAACCTTTGTAATAGAAATTGACAGGATTAAAATCAACTGGTATAAATACGGATGTAACAAGACAATAAACAGCAGAGCCTCTCTGGAGATCAAGACCAGAACTTGGCTGGAGATCCTGGCTAGGCTGCTGATCAACTGAACGCTGTCTCCGTGTCATTCCTTCTTCGCTGACTCCGTCCACACCTTTGGGGACCCCTGGACCCGCTGGGGTTGGACCCCGGCATCTGGCGCCCGAACAGGGTTCCCTTAGGTAAGTCCCCCCGTACTTGGGACGGATAGGACTGCACCGTAGGGTGCTTCAGACCCCCCCTATAGAGGATAAGTAGGGTAAGCGGGTAGTTAGTACAAAACTTAGATTGACAGGATGGGTCATACTGAGTCTAAAGAAAAAAGACTTTGTATTAATCTTTTAACGCATATGCTTACTAGCAGAATTGGAGTTGAGGTTACTCCCAGTGAGACAGAAAGTTTTATAGAAGAAGTATGTCAATGGCTTCCAGAGGATGGAACTGTTAATTTAAAAACTTGGGTTGAAGTAGGAAAGCAATCAAAGAAACACCATGAATCTGAGGCGGTCCTGCCATGTTTCTTTTCCCTGTGGGATTCAATCTGTGACACCTTGGCACCAGAGGCAAAAACGGTTGAACTTTCTCAAAATTTAAATAGTCCCTCGGCTCCACCCAGAGAGGATACATCATCATTGTCTTCAGCTCAATCTAAAAGCAATTTAGCTATGCCTACTGATCGGGAGAAGAATAAATATCATAAACATGACCATTGGTCCTTTCCAGTCAGTAGAGAGGAGAGTGGCCCTCCCATTCAAAACAGGCTCCCCAAATTAGAAAGGAAGCCTAAACCAGGTCCTGTGGCTCCTAGGAGCTCCATGTCTAAATTTCAAAGGGCGATAAGAGAAGCTGAAGCTAATGGAGATCTTGAATTCTCACTCTGCTTCCCAGTTACATATGAGAATGAGTCTGGTGGGAATAGAAACCCCACCTTGGAGCCTATACCTTACAAAGTACTTAAAGAATTAAAATTGGCCTGCTCTGAATATGGACCTCTAGCTCCTTACACACAAACCTTGGTAGAAACCCTAGCCAGTAAATGGATGACTCCTTATGATTGGTCACAGGTTTGTAAATCCTGTCTCTCAGGAGGCGATTACTTATTATGGAAAACTGAATATGATGATCTTGCTAAGAAAGCTGTAGCCACTAGCGGAAAAACCAGAAAAGGAATAACCCTAGACATGATATTAGGAGAAGGTGATTTTAACACGGCTGAGGAGCAAATGAATATGCCCACAGAGGCACTTACCAAAGTAACCAGTTGTGCAGTAAGTGCCTGGAAATCCCTACCTTGTACAGCAGGAAAAACAACCACCCTTACAGAGGTTAAACAGAAGGTCGAGGAACCATATCAGGATTTCCTTTCTCGCCTCATGCAGGCAGTCAAGAGAGTAATCAATAACAAAGAGGCAGCCGATATCCTAATCAAACAACTGGCTTTTGAAAATGCTAATAATACCTGTCAGGCTTTATTAAGGCCGATTCGCAGAACAGGAACTATAAATGATTTTATAAAACAGTGTGCTGATGTAAGTCCAGCATTTATACAGGGTGTAGCTATAGCTGCAGCTCTCAAAGGGGAGACATACCCTCAATATGTACAGGCTATAGGACAAGCCAGCAATAATACAGGTAATAAAAGAAATATGAACTGCTATTCTTGTGGCTTATCTGGGCACTTTAGCAGAGAATGCCCAAATAAAAATAATAATAATACTCAGGCCAGATGGCAAGCTCCTCAACAGCCTGGAAATAGATTAGGGAATAATATTAACCCTCCAAAAACCGTTTGTCCCCGATGTCAGAAAGGATTCCATTGGGCAAAGGAATGTAGATCAAAATACCATAAAAATGGTCGGCCTTTAAACTCTACAAATAGCTCCCAAGGAGGTTATATCCCATCACCTCAATTGGGAAACTTGAGAAGGGGCCAGCCCCAGGCCCCTGCAATAATAGGGGCATCAACCTTCAACCCCTCTGCAAATTTCGATCAGTCAGTGACCTCTTCAGGGCAACCCCAGGCAGTGCAGGATTGGACCTCCACTCAACCACCCACGCAATACTAACCCCAGACTCGCCAGTAGCAGCCATTCCTACAGGAGTGTCTGGGCCGCTGCCTGAGGGAACCGTAGGTTTAATATTAGGGCGGAGCTCCACCTCCTTACAGGGGATCTTAGTCATCCCAGGAGTTGTTGATGCAGACTACACAGGAGAAATACAGATTTTACTTTCCCCACCCACCACAACTATACAGATTCAGCCCAACCAGAGAATTGCCCAATTACTCCTGTTACCAATACATAAAATAGGGACAGCTGTTACCCAGGAAGCTAGAGGGGCTGGAGGCTTTGGATCTAGTGATGCAGCATTTTGGATACAAGAAATCCATGCTACTAGACCTACAAAAATTTTACAAATTCAGGGAAAACCAATTGAAGGTCTATTGGATACAGGAGCAGATGTTTCCTGCATAGCAGAGAAGGATTGGCCCTCTTCATGGCCCACGCACACCACCTCCACTTCCCTAGTAGGACTAGGCAAGGCATCTAATGTAAAAAAGAGTTCTCAGATTTTAACTTGGGCTGATGAAGATCAACATTCAGGGACATTCTGTCCCTATGTAATTACGACTATCCCCTTTACATTATGGGGAAGAGATATCTTGTCTCAAATGGGAGTTGTATTATATAGCCCCAGTGATAGAGTAACATCACAGATGCTAGACACGAGATTTAATCCAGGAAAGGGATTAGGAAAGGAAAGTAATACCTCACACTTCTGGACAGGATCTGTAATTGGGGCCATTGCCCTTAGGATTGCTGATCCCATAGTCTGGAAATCGTCACAACCAGTATGGGTTGAGCAATGGCCCTTAACATCTGAGAAAATATCAGCAGCCCGACAATTAATTGATCAGCAATTAGCAGAGGGACATATAGAGCCATCAAATAGTCCCTGGAACACACCCATATTTGTAATAAGAAAGAAATCAGGCAAGTGGAGACTTTTGCAAGATCTAAGAGCCATAAATGCCACCATGGAAGATATGGGCTCCTTACAACCTGGATTGCCCTCCCCTGTGGCAATTCCACAGGAGTATTGTGTTGTTGTTATTGACTTACAGGATTGTTTTTTCACTATACCTCTTCACCCAGCTGATTGTCAAAGATTCGCATTCAGCATACCATCAGAAAACTTTAAACAGCCTTATCAGAGATACCAATGGAAGGTTCTCCCACAAGGGATGAAAAATAGTCCTACATTATGTCAAAAGTTTGTAGATCAGGCATTGCAAGTTATTAGAAAGAAATTTTCAGATCTATATCTTATTCATTATATGGATGATATTTTACTAGCTCATAAAGATCGGGCTACTTTACAGGAAATTCTTACTCAGACCATCCTTGCTTTAGAAGAACATGGTCTAAAAATAGCCCCAGAAAAGATTCAGACTGAACCTTCTTTTTCATACTTAGGCAGAATATTACATACCTCTACTATCACCCATCAGCCTCTACAATTAAGAAAAGATCATTTAAACACATTGAATGATTATCAGAAACTATTAGGTGATATCAACTGGGTCAGGCCATATCTAAAAATAACCACTCTTGACTTAAAACCTCTATTTGACATTTTAAAGGGAGATTCTAACCCTAAGTCTCCCCGACAATTAACTGTAGAAGGAGAAAAGGCTATAGCAAAAATAGAACAGGCCATCAATAAACAGCAACTACAGTATCTAGATTATTCCAAATCTTGGGCCTTAATTATTCTAGCCACTAAATATACTCCTACAGGATGCTTGTGGCAGGAAGGACCATTAGAATGGATACATTTACCTGTCACTCCTAGGAAGATTGTACCACCCTATCCCTCCCTAGTGGCCACTCTCATTATCAAAGGTAGACGACGCAGTATCGAACTCTTTGGAAGAGAAGTTACTGAGATAATAATACCTTATAAAAGAGAACAATTAGACACACTATTACAATTTGAAGAAGAGTGGCAAATAGCTATAGGTAACTTCCCAGGGCAAATTTTACATCATTTGCCAAGATCACCTATATTGCAATTTCTCTCCCTACATCCGTTTATATTTCCTATTAAATGTTCAAAAGAACCATTATCACCTCCTGCCTCCTTAGTATTCACAGATGGTTCCTCTAATGGTAGGGCAGTAACAATCATTGACTCAATAACCCATGTTCAACAAACTCTAGAGACGTCAGCTCAGAGAACAGAGCTTTTGGCAGTCATTTATGCTTTTGAACAATTGCAACAGGTTCCCTTTAACTTGTACACTGACTCTCAATATATAGTTAAATTATTTCCTCATATTGAGACCGCCTCTCTCCCACAAGGAAGAACAGCCATTTTCTCTTTGTTAACTCAGCTACAAACTTGCATTCACAAACGAGAAAAGGCTTTCTATATTGGACATATTAGAGCTCATTCCTGCCTACCAGGACCCTTAAGTGAAGGAAATTATCAGGCGGATTTACTAACTCGCCCAGTAGTTTGTACAGCTCTAGAAGAAGCCCGGCGGTCTCATGCCATTCACCATCAAAATGCTTCTGCTCTCCGTCTATATTATCGCATATCTAGAGAAGCTGCTCGAAGTATTGTGCGTGACTGCGGCCATTGTCCTACTCATTTTCCTAGCCCTGCTACTGGAGTTAATCCAAGAGGACTTAGACCCTGTGACTTATGGCAGATGGATATTACTCATGTCCCATCTTTTGGCAAACTTTGCTATGTGCATGTTTGTATTGATACCTTTTCTCATGTTATCCTTGCTTCTGCACGTACAGGAGAAGCCTTTAAAGATGTAAGTCAACATCTATTCCAATGCTTTTCCTACCTAGGAATACCAAGGGCACTTAAAACTGACAATGGGCCTGCCTATACCTCTAGAGCTTTTAAAAACTTATGCTCTACATTCGGCATCGCACATACTACAGGAATACCCTACAATCCTCAAGGCCAAGCAATAGTAGAAAGGGCTCACCAAACTTTAAAAACACAAATTAAAAAATTACAAGAAAATGAGTTTAAATATTCCTCTCCTCATCATGTTCTACAACATGCTCAATTTGTAATTAATATACTAAATGTAGATTCTGAGGGAAATTCCCCGATGTACAGGCATTGGAACCCTGATCTAACTAAACCTAAAGCCCTTGTCAAATGGAAAGACTTGCTTACAGGAGCCTGGAAGGGACCTGATGTACTTTTAACCTGGGGGAGAGGATATGCTTGTATATTTCCACAGGACGCAGACTCACCTGTGTGGATTCCAGACCGTCTAGTCCGACCTTATGTCTCACCGCCCGCCATCTCTGCCTCATCATAGCACACCTGACCAGTGCCCGTCTGCAGCAGATGTGCAGCCCTGAGCTGGAACTATCTGTCCATTGGGAGGATCACACGTGCCTCCTTTTTGTCTTTCCACATGTCCCAGCTTTGCCCCACATCTTCCCTTTTTCCTTTTTTTAAAAATCTAACTACTTGTTTGCTGGTTCTTTGGCCTTTCTCCTTCTTTCCTGAACACAGCCTTTTCTAGAATCTCCCTACCCTACTGTTCCAGGAAGGGCACCTCCCTTTTCTGCCATGACTAGGGGGTGTCTAGTATATGTCCCATACATGGAGTTGTCTTGTGCCAAGAGCCTGACATCCTGGGCTGAGAAAGCCCTGTTCCAGGACTCTCCTTTGTCCTGTATTGGCACCTCTTACCCTTGTGCCAAGAGGGACCCTCTTCTTACAATCCAATTGCCCATAAGCTGTTGCCTGAGCTCTCTGTTCATGCTGAGGTTGAAGCCTCATGGTGGCTGGTACCATGGATCTGTCTCTGGCCCAATGGCATAAGCTGGGCCCTCTCTAGAGAAGAAACCTGAGTTCCCTATGATCAATGCCAGAGCCCCGCCAGCAAGCGAGGGAATCCAAAGGCAGTTACTGGGCATGGAGGCCAGAGGGACATAGGCTATCAAGGAGACAAAACTGAACCTCACATCACCCTACTTGGCCCAGAGATGGCTGGTAGTCAACGACGGGTAAGACTCCACAGGGTGGGGCAACCTAAGACAGGCACAGTCGGGGGCCAGTAGGAGAAAACTTGGGGTGCAACAAAGGTGGGGCACAGACCCCCCTCCCCAATGGTGCAGGGGCTTGAACACTCGCCCCTTCTGAGGAAGGTCTCCTGTCCCCATGGCTGCTTCCTGCTTCCCATGCCCAGCTCAGATTGGGACCCAGGTAAAGACAGAGACTGGCTGACAGCAGCTGCCCTCTCACTGCAACAGGACTTGTTTCCCATTTCTACCTGGGACCACAGGGAAAGGGGAAGCTGAAGGAAAGGGCTGTGTCAGGATGCTGCCTTCTTCCCTTTCTTCTCCCTCTTTTTTCTAAACACTTCCATGCCTTGTAGTTCTTTTGCTTTCTCTTCTTTTTCTACTACCCTCCATTTTCCATATCAGCTGGATCCAGAGGGCACAGCTTACTCCTCCTCGGACATCGACACCACCATCAACCACGGCCCTGATGGACCCTTTGATGCAGTCCTTCAACTTGCAGACGCTTCAGGAAGCCTGTCGCCAGTGACGCCGCCCACTAGCCAGACCAACAAAGACAATCAAACCAATAACTTGAGGACAGCTGAAATCCAAGTTCTGGTCAGGATCTCCAGCGAAGTTCTGGTTAGGATCTCCGGCCAGGTTCTGTCTGAGATCTCCAGCCAGGTTCGGTCACCAGGTTCTAGTCAGGCTCTCTTGCCAACCTCTGCAGTCAGGTTCAGTCCAGGATCCCTTGCCATGTTCTCTCCAGCGAAGCTCCTCCATCTCCAGGTTCCGCGTAGGTTCTGTCTTCTGAATTCTGTCTGTTGTTGTCTTGTTGCATCTGTATTTATACCAGTTGATTCCAATCCTATCAATCTCTATTCCAAAGTTTAGGGCGTTTCTTATCTCCATTCCAGGGAGTAAAGATTATGTAGCTTAAGCATGATTGTTCATAGTTAAAGTGATTAATTACCCACCTGGCACTTAGTTGAGGGGTTTTATTCCCTCCCTAACTTCAGGGGAAAATCCCTACCTGGGGATTCAACCTTTCTCGGAGAGGTGACCTTGGTTAAAACACAGTGCCAAGAAGGTGAGCAAACATATTAAGAACCGTATGCCATATATGCCAGGTCCCTTGAAACAGCAAGGATGGACCGGCTCCCGGCAAGGGAGGACATTTGTAATTTGTATAATTATCTTATTATCAAAACCAAAAGAAAGAGGTCTAACAGCAGAGATAAATGTCCTCTCTTCTTCGTTAGATGAAAACTTAGGTATTTCTTTTTTATATGTGCCATCCCATTACTTAGAGTCTGTTTAATGATTCATTAGAATGTAAACTCAATGAGGGCAGGGACTGTCGCTATGTTTTGTGTTCTGTTTCCATTGCCTAGAATAGAACTGGGCAAATCATATGAAAAAGAAATACGTAAAACAATTCACATATAAAGGTCTTAACTGGCATCAAATATGCCTGCACACATACTTTTAAAAATTTAAGGTTGACTTAGGGGTGACACGTAAAAGGAGAGAAATATGCCAAAGTGCAATTATTGCATTACAAAAATTTAAATGTGGACACCACAAATAGCAAATAATTTTAAAAAGATCATTAACACAGTAAAGATAAATTTAATATCAGAATTCTAGTATGAAAAATTATTTTCAGGAAAGAGGCTCCAAAATATTTTTGAAAATGTACCTACTACATACTTTTTTATTCTATGAAAATGTGCTTTGAGATACTCAGAATTTTGTTGAATGCACAGTGAAAAAAAAGAATAAAAAACACATTTACATTCAGAAACTAGACCCCGTGCCCTGGTACCTCTAGACAGCATGCTGGCCCCTCTTACCTTTCTCACTCAGGACTGGCTTCTTCCAGGTGGGGGAAGAGAACTGGCCAGATTTCTTGTGAGGGCAGGTGCTCACCTTTCTCCAGGCACCACTCTCTCCTTTCTTCTTGCTACAACTGTTGTAACTTGAAACTAGGAACAAAGGGAAACTTCCTCCTTTGAAATCAACTGCATGTTGGTGGAGCTCTGAAACAACACAAATCATGTTTTGCCAAAAGGAAGGTAGTGATAATGCAGTAAAATTCTCATTTTATTCAGTGACTTTCTATCCAATCACTTTTTAAAAAAATAATCACAATTTATTAACATACAATTGGGATAATTATAAAACTCCAGCATGTATTGCAGTTTCATAGTCAGGCAAAATTCTCAAAGAAAGAGACTCTTCAAAATCATGGGCCTGCTTAATACCCAAGCAGGAATTTTGTGACCCAGCACACTTTACTTGGAGGCCTACAATTTAAACATGAGCCAGTAACGGCAAGACAGAGAGACAGTTCTGGGCTGATGGTGTGAACTGTTTATTAATGCTGAGATAATTTCTCCATTCACAAGGAGGAAACACAGAGCTCCCTAGTAACAAAGTAAACAAGTTTTACCTAAGAGTGTGGATTTCCTCTCCTCCCAGCAGGAACCCACATACCTGCTCTCTGGAGGGGACAGCCACGCAGAACGGCTTTACTGAGCAAGATGCTGAGAGCAGCTTTCACCGCAGTCCGCTGTCCTTGGCTAAGGTGCTTCTTGGCAGTTGTTTGCACAAGGCCAGGCTGTCTTTTCACTGAGGCTGTTGACAGTATTGCTTCTTGAGCTCTGGGTGCAATGACAGCATTCCACAGCTTAGACATCCACCTTGCAAGAGAGGGGTGGACCCCTAGTTAGGACCAGGCCGCGCAGGAATTATACACAACTCTACAAAGGACAGTTTGAAGACCATACAAAAACATAAGTGTTTCTAAAGATATACTTCCTTTCCCAGGTAAGTTCTGGGACAAGTGTAATAATCTAACCCCAAAGTAGTTTGACTTTGCCTCATAAATACAATGCATTTCAAATGAAACTGACTGCTTACATGTCCCTCTCCTTTTACTTTATAAGATCCTTGTCATCAGGAATCGATGCCAAGTGTGCATTGGATGAATGCATGAATAAAATACATCGAAAGAGATTTGACTTTAGATTGGGTAAACACACAATGCAATCTACAGATGATATATCATAGAACTGTACACTTGAAAACTATATAGTTTTATTAACAGAATTAACCCCAATAAATTAAATAAAAATACTTTTTTAAAAAGAAAATAATACATGGAAAGAAAGGTAAATTTATAGACAGAAGTCTGGAAAAAATATGCCTGAAGGTCTGTGTTTAAATGCTAAAACTTATGTGCTTTATTTCCTTAATAAGACACACATGTACTTTAATATTTTAATACTAGAGGTCCAGTGCACGGATTCGTGCACGCTGAAAGGAAATTAATTAGAAGGTGGCTGGTGGGGCGGGACTGGGTGAGATGAGTGGGATGCACCCTGGAGCCAACCTCCCATGGTCCCTCCCTGGATGGCCACACCTGGGGCAGCTCTGGGGCTTGAAGGGCATCTGCAGAGTGAGTGGGGTCCCTCTGGCAAGTGGGGTCAGTCAGTCTGGCCTGCTGGGATCGGCCCCAAACTGGCAGTCCAACATCCCCCAAAGGGTCCCGGAGTGCAAGAGGGCAGTCTACAAAGTTGCTATTGCTCAGTAGCTCCTGCGCTGAGCATCTGCCCCCTGGTGGTCAGTGTGCATCATACCTACCGGCCAGTCACTTAGCCTTTTATATATATAGATTTCTGAAACGGGGATCCACCTAATAATCACTGGCAAATTATATCTGCCTGCCCCAAGGCCAGGGCTGTCTCTGCCCTCAGGTGGGCGTAGTCCTGCAGAAAGGGGACGGGTCAACCAGCCTCAGGCAGACCTTTGCATTAATGACTGTAGCGGTGGAACAAATTTGGAGTAACTAATACCAATTAACATTCCTTCAAAAAAAGATTATATTTTGTTGTAGCCTTAGTTAATTAAGGTTATAGAGCCAAAACCCACATCTCCCAGAAGAGGAAATTTTTCAAAGCCTTTTAAGACTGTTAAAACTTACCCAAGTATCACATATCTGTCTATCATAAGCTTCTCTGTTACTGCCTGGTGAGATGTAATTCAAGCAAAAAACCCCAACAATACAGAATATAGAAAAAAATCTGGTATTCAACCACATGAGTCAAACTTGCACAGTTACTTCTAAAAGTGCTAAAGGGGTAAAGATGATAATTTTTTTTTAAATGAGTTCTTTCATATGGCCGTTGGGAGACATTTCTCCATGACATTTCACACTGTATGTCAGCTTTGTTCTACACTATCTTTCCAAGGATGTCAGCCTGGGAAGACAGAGCCCGTGTCTCCTGAGCAGTGGGCAGATGTGTGTCCTGGACAGGATAATAAATGGAATGTATCCTTCCAGGACAAAGGGTGGGCCGGTCTGACAGCACCCGCCTTAGAACCCTGGGGATTCCCAAGCTGGGAGCTCTGCAGCTGTGACTCCTGCAAAGCCAGAATCCACCTGGGTGACTGTGCATTGCCCAGGGGGACTTGAGGAGCTTGGGGAACCAGTGAAATATGAAGCCCAGGCTGGGCTGTGTTGTGAGGGATGAAGTCCTTGGCCTCTGACCCCGAACCCTGAACCTGTGGCAGAATAACTTGCTAGCTTGCAAATAGGGTACGAATCTCAGAGCCTCGACAGTTCTTGACATTGACTGTGCTCCTGTTAGGAAAGGCCAAAGTTGGCTCCTAAGAATCTTGAGACTCTGGATGTGAAAGGCTTAAATGTAATTGTAATATTGATGAAAAAGGGCATAATTAGAGGTATAAATGTATTTTTAGTTTTTTAAAGTCCTCACTTGAGGATATGTTTATTGATTTTTAGAGAGAGAAGAAGGGAGAGAGAGAGAAGCATTGATGAGCTGCCTCCTGTACACCCCCGACTGGGGATCAAACCTGAAACCTTTTTGGTGTACAAGACAGGATGACAAGACAGGAAATACTTTGGCCTAAGAAGTGCTTGAGGTGTGCCCAAGCGGGCCAGGCAGGAGTTGAGCTGGGGCCAGAGGCCAGGGCCCAGTCAATTATCTTGCACATGGGGTCGCAGGGAGAGAGCGCCTGACCTCTGAGCCAGCAGAACACGAGGGCTTGGGTTAGAACACTGCTTCTTTTCTTACTGAGCCGCTGGCTGGGCTGTATTTCTGCTCTTTAGCAAAATAATGCTGTGTATATTTTAAATATGGTAATTCTTCCTTTCCCCCAATCGGCTTTAATTGACAGTTTGTCTTATAATAAAGAAGATACATTATTTGCATCCCTGCTTTCTAAAATGGATTTCTGCCCAGAATGCCAGAAATTGCAGAACAAAGCTGACAGCTGATCACAGAACCCTTACTAAGCTGGAGTTTGACAAATTTTTTTTCTCCTTTTCAATTTCATCCTGATTTTCTATTTCATTAACCTTATTATTTTTATGTCTGTTCTCATAAGCTGCTGCAAAGAAAAGCATGGTAAGTACCTAAGTCTCAGTGACATAGCAGAAGCTTTTAATTCATCAGTAGAATGTAAGGTTTTGGTTTGTGTGGTTACAGGATACTTGACTGAATCTCTCATGTGGGCCTTCCCCAGGCGACTCTGCACAGCGAGTCACACGTGACTTTGATGAGAGTTTTATAAAAGAGGAAAACTGCTATCTAATTCTTAGTTTCCTTAGGAGTGAGCCAACCGACAAGTCACAGCTGTCCTCTGACACTCCATGCTGATGACAGGAGGTAGCACAAACAAATTAGCCACGGCTCTAGGTTAAAAAGGCAAGTAAGGTGAAACGACACTTACTTCACTGTCACTTGGGCATGTCCTGGGACAACAGGACACGACAGGAAATACTTTGGCCCCAGAAGTGCTTCAGGTGTGCCCAGGTGGGCCAGGCAGGAGTTGACCTGGCGCCAGACAGCCAGGGCCCAGTCCACCGTCTTGCACATGGGATCGCAGGGAGAGGGCACCCGACCTCGGAGCTAGAGAGACAGGGAGGGGAAACACGAGGGTTGGGTTAGAACAGTGCTTCTTTTCCTTTATTTTAAAAAAAATATTTTTATTGATTTCAGAGAAGAAGGGAGAGGGGGAGAGAAATAGAAACATCAATGATGAGAGAGAATCATTGACTGGCTGCCTCCTGCACGCCCCACACTGGGGATCAAGCCTGCAACCTGAGCATGTGCTGTGACTGGGAATCAAATTGTGACCTCCTGGTTCATAGGTTGATGCTCAACCACCGAGCATCAACGCCAGCTGGGCCTTTTCCTTTTGTTTTTAAAAAGTCCAAAATTAAAAATGTAAACGTTGAAAACTACAAAGTAAAAATGTAGCTGAATATGATTTTATCTTGGAGTGGTTGAAGAAGGGATAGCTAATAACACACTATTATGTGTGTTAGCATGAGAAAGAGACATGTAGCTTATCATATGAAACAAGTTCAGACATGATGAAGCAATAAATAGGCTAAGGAGAAACCTTGGATGAATTCTTAAACAATTCTGGAAGGTGACATTATTCACATGTATATAAAGGACCTCACAGGCCTTGCAAGTAGTAGATAGTCATAAAAGGATTTTGAGTTAATGAAATAAAAAATGACATTAAATATTTGAATTTTTTGGGTGATAAGATCCACATGGTACATCAGGATCTGTGTCATGTTCACCTTGAATTAATTTAATTTCCCTAACTAAAATGCTAACTTCCTCAAAATGTATAGAGCTTGGATGATATGAAGAAATTTGTTTCCAAATTTTAAAATGTGTAAATTTTAAATACTGTGTAACCACCCATGGTCTGATAAGAATTATATCTATTCAGGTCCTTTGCTCATTTTTAAATTGGATTGTTTGGCTTCCTGGTATTGAGGTATAGGAGTTCTTTGTATATTTTGGAAATTAAACCCTTATCAGGTATGTCATTGGCAAATATGTTTTCCCATGCAGTAGGTTCCCTTTTCATTTTGTTGATGGGTTCTTTTGATGTGCAGAAGCTTTTTAGTTTGATGTAGTCCCATTTGTTATTTTTTCCTTTGTTTCCCTTACCCTAGGTGATGTATCAGTGAAAATACTGCTACGTGAGATGTCTCAGATTTCCTGCCTATTTTTTCTTTTAAGATTTATATGGTTTCACAACTTATGTTTACGTCTTTTATCCATTCTGGGTTTATTCTTGTGTGGTGTAAGTTGGTGGTCTAGTTTCATTTTTTTGCATGTACTTGTCCAATTTTCCCAACACCATTTATTGAAGAGATTATCTTTATTCCATTGTATGCTGTTATCATCTTTGTCAAATATTAATTGGCCATATTGGTGTAGGTTGATTTCTGGGGTCTCTGTTCTGTTCCATAGGTCTATATGCCTGTTCTTGTGCCAGTACCAGGCTATTTTGGTTACAATGGCTTTGTAATATAGGATATCTGGTATTGTGATCCCTCCCACTTTGTTCTTCCTTTTGAATATTCTTGCAGCTATTTGGGATCTTTTTTTGTTTCATATAAATTTTTGGAATATTCTATGTGGATCTGTGAAATATGCCACTGGTATTTTAATAGGGATTGTGTTTAACCTGTAGATTGCTTTGGGTAGAATGGACATTTTAATGTTAATTATTCTAGTCCACGCACGTGGTATATGCTTCCACTTTTGTGTGTCCTCCTCTATTTCCTTTTCCAGTGTCCTATAATTTTCTGAGTACTGGTCTTTTACCTCCTTGGTTAAGTTTATTCCCAGGTATCTCTATCTCTTTTTTTGTTGTTGTTACAATGGTAAATGTGATTGTTTTTTTAGTTTCTCTTTCTAAAGGTTCATTATTGGTGTATAAAAATGCCATCAATTTCCAGGTATTAATTTTGTATACTAAGGTATCAACTCACACATGCCAGAATGCATATCTACACTAATAAAAGAGAAAAATGGTAATTGGCGTACGACGATACCCTTTTCATTGGCTAATCAGGGCTATATGCAAATTAACTGCCAACTAAGATTGGCAGTTAACTGCCAACTAAGATTGGCAGTTAACTGCCAACAAGATGGCGGTTAATTTGCATATGTAGGCACAATGCAGGGAGGCGAAAGGGAAAGCAGGAAGAAGCCCCCTGCCACTGACAGTTGATCGGAAACCCAGGGGGGAGCTAAGAGCCAGGGGGCAGGGCAAAGGCGGCCCTGGGACCGCCTTTGCCCTGCCCCCCAGCCATGATCAGAGAATCAGGCACCTTTTCCGCCCTGGACAGTGATAGCAGGAAGTAGGGGTGGAGCCAGCGATGGGAGCTGGGCACGGTCGAAGCTGGCAGTCCGGGGAGCTAGGGGTCCCTTGCCTGGGCCTAAAGCGGAGCCCACGATCGCGGGGCCGCTGCAGCTGCGGGTCCCCGCTGCCCGGCCGGACGCCTAGGCCAGAGGCATTAGGCCTGGGCAGGGGCGGAGCCTGCAACCGCGGGGAGCTGGGGGTCCCCTGCCCAGGCCTGACACCTCTGCCAGAGGCCTCAGGCCTGGTCAAGGGGCCTATCCGGTGATTGGTGATCGGAGGGTGATGAGGGTCAACTCCTCTGGCCGAGGCATCAGGCCTGGGCGGGGGGCGGAGCCGGGGGTTGGGGGGATATGATGGTCCCCTTGCCCAGGCCTGAAGCCTGGGTCAGAGGCGTCAGGCTTGGGTGGGGGGTGGAGCAAGCGATCAGAGGGAGATGGGGGTCCCCTGCCCAGGCATGATTCCTGGGCAAGGGGCCGATCCTGCGATTGGAGGGTGATGGGGGTCAACGCCTGAGGGCTCCCAGTATGTGAGAGGGGGCAGGCTGGGCTGAGGGACACTCCCCCCCCCCACACCCAGTGCACGAATTTCGTGCACCGGGCCCCTAGTCATCAATAAATAACAAACAGCAAGTGTTGGCGAGGCTGTGGAGAAAAGGGAATCCCAGTACTGCTGGAAGGAATGCTGACTACTACAGCCACTGTGGAAAACAGTATGAAGGTTCCTCAAAAACTTAAAAATGGATTTGCCATTTGACCCAGCAATCAACTTCTGGGAATACTGGTATATCCTAAGAATCTCAAAGCACAAATTAGAAAGAATACATGCATCTCTATGTTCATAGCAGCATTATTTACAATAGCTAAGATCTGGAAACAGCCCAAGTGCCCGTCAAAGATGAGTAGATAAAAAAGCTGTGTTACACTTACACAATGGAATACTATGCAGCTGTAAAAAAGGATATCTGTTTGAAACAGCATGGAGGGACCCAGAGAGTATTATGCTATGCAAAACAAGTCAGTTAAAGAAAGACAAGTATCACATGATCTCACTTATAAGTGAACTCTAAAGAACAAAATAAAGTGATGAAAAAAAAGGCAGGTATGGAAGCAGGAAGCAGAATAATAGACATGTGTGTGTATGTGTATGTGTGTGTGTGTGTGTGTGTGTGTGATGGGGGGAAAGGGAGTTGGAAGAGAGAGCACAGGAAGAGATTAGTCTATGAACATATAAGCATAACCCATAGATACAGACAATAGAATGGGGAAAGACCTGGGGGGGGGGTGAGAGGGGGTTGGGTGGATGGACGCATAAAGGGAGAAAATGGGAGACATCTGTAAAAATGTCAATAAAATTTTTTTTAAAAAAGGAATTTAAGAAAAATAAACTAGGCCCTGGCTGGTGTGGTTCAGTTACTTGTGCATCGTCCCATGCACCAAAAGGTTGCCAGTTCGATTCCCGTTCAGGCACATGCCTAGGTTGTGGGCTAGATCCCCTGTAGAATGAGCTGGATGCGACTGATCAAGTTTCACTCTCCATTAATGTTTCTCTCTTTCCCTTTCTCTCTCTCAAAATTAATAAAAAAATATTTAAAAAAACAAAAAAACTTGGGTGTCTTGTGATTACTTATGTAATTTTTTGGGGGAAAAGACATTTAAGTATTAATAATGATGAGTTAATAGAAGTATCAGTAATTTGAAAAGCTAATGACTTTTCATGGTCTTTACCTTGCCTTTTTTTCTACTGGTTGAAGACGTACAAGGGCTGTGCTTTGGTGAAAAGCATCTTATCTAATAAAAGAGAAACATGCAAATTGACCATACCTCTGCTACACCCACAAGCTATGCCCATCAGCCAATCAGGAGGGAGTATGCAAATAAACCAAACTAAGATGGCCACAGCCATGAAGCTGGAGCTAACAGGAGGCTTGGGTTGCCCCTGGCGATGGAGGAAGCCAAGCTTCCCGCCTGCCCTGGCTGGCTATAGGCTCTGCTCAAGGCTACAAAGTTTCAATTATAGAAGATAAATAAATCCCAGATACCTGCTTCCAGCTGCTGTGGCCTCCGCTCAAGGAGGGTTTGGGAGCCTGGGTTGCCCGGGGCCGTGGCCAGCCTGCAAACAGCCATCAAACCCTCATCCAGGCTGGTCAGGCACCCCAGCAGGGACCCCCACCCTGAAGGAGGTGTGGCCAGCTTGAAAACAGCCCTTAGCCCCTCACCCAGGCTGGCCACGCCCCCCAGCGGGGACCCTTACCACATGGGGGCATGGCCGGCCTGCAAACTACCACAGGCCCCTCGCCCAGGCCACTCCATGCCCCAAGGGAACCCCCACCCTGATCCAGGACACTCTTCAGGGCAAACCAGCTGGCTAATTAGACTGGGAGACCTCCCAGGAGACCTTCCGCACATTCTTCTGGACAAAGCCATGGTGGCGGGGCTGAGGTAGAGGCGGTTAGAGACCAAGAGGGAAGGGCAGTTGTGGGTGATCAGGCTGGTGAGGGGCGGGGCCATTGGGGGTAAGCAGACCAATAGGGGGACCAGTTGAGGGCAAGCAGGCCATCAGTGGGGGTCAGTTGGAGGTGATTAGGACGGGGGGGGGGGAGTTTGGAGTGAGCAGGCCAGCAGGGGGGCATTTGGGGGTGATCAGGCTGGCGGGGGGGGGGGGCATTTGAGGGCAAGCAGGCCAGCGGTGGGGGGCAGTTCGGGGAGAGCAGGCTAGCAGGCAGAGTGGTTAGGGGCAATCAGGCAGGCAGGTGAGTGGTTAGGAGCCAGCAGTCCCGGATTGGAAGAGGGATGTCCGACTGCCGGTTTAGGCCCGATCCCTGTAAGCAGTAGGACATCCTTCAAGGGGTCCCAGGTTGGAGAGGGTGCAGGCCAGGCTGAGGAACACCCCCTACCCCCGTGCACGAATTTTGAGCACCGGGCCACTAGTCTATAATAATAAAAGGGTAATATGCTAATTAGAGCAGATGTCTTCCGGACGTCATTCTGGACGTCCTTCCTGACAAAGCCAGGGCCCAAGGGAAGCCAGGGTCCCAGAGGAAAGCTGGTGCCAGTGCCAGCAGCCGAGGGGAGGAAGGCCTACTCTTGCATGAATTTTCATGCCATTGGGCCTCTAGTATATTTATAACCAGCCAACTGACTTTTACATAGCTTGGGGTAGAATATTTCTCTGATTAAATTAGGAATTTCAGAAAGCAATCCAAATCACTAGTGGTACCCACTGTCCACTGAATTACCATAGCCATCCTCCCTCCACTCTCCCCCCGCACAAATGCATGCTCATTCATATCCTCTAAGACAGTGATCGGCAAACTCATTAGTCAACAGAGCCAAATATCAACAGTACAACGATTGAAATTTCTTTTGAGAGCCAAATTTTTTAAACTTAAACTATATAGGTAGGTACATTGTTATTAACTTAACTAGAGGCCCAGTGAACAAAAATTTGTGCACTCGGGGGTAGGGGGTTCCTCAGCCCGGCCTGTGCCCTTTTGCAGTCTGGGACCCCTCGGGGGTGATCACTTGCTGGCTTAGGCCTGCTCCCCGGGGGATTGGGCCTAACCTGGCAGTCAGACATCCCTCTGGCAGCCCGGCAGCCCTTGGGGGATGTCCACTTGCCAGCGGGGAGCAGACCTAAGCTGCAGTCAGACATCCTTAGCGCTGCTGAGGAGGCAGGAGGGGCTCCCACCACCACTGCTGTACTGGCAGCTGTCAGCCTGGCTTGTGGCTGAGCAGAGCTACCCCTGTGAGAGCGCCCTGACCACCAGAGGGCAGCTCCTGCATTGAGCGTCTGCCCCCTGGTGGTCAGTTTGTGTCACAGTGAGCAGTCATTCCCAGTCTTTCTGCTGTTAGGGTCAGTTTGCATATTACCCTTTTACTATATAGGATAGAGGCCTGGTGCAAGGGAGGGGGCCGGCTGGTTTACTCTGAAGGGTGTCCCGGATCAGGGTGGGGGTCCCGCTTGGGTGCCTGGCCAGCGCTGATGGCTGTTTTCAGCTAGTCACATCCCCTTCTGGGTGGGCGTCCCCACTGAAGTGCCCGGCCAGCCTGGATGAGGGGATGATGGATGTTTGCAGCTGGTCACTCCCCTTTCAGGGTGGGGGTTCCCACTGGAGTGCCTGGGCAGTCTGGGTGAGGGGCTGAGGGCCGTTTTCAGGCTAGTGGATGACTGAAGTTCCCAGCCTCTTTTTTTTTATTCTGGGATTTATTTACCTTCTATAGCTGTCACTGGAGCTGAGAGCCAGCTCCAGCTCTGAGGTCATGGCTGGCTGAAAGCAGGTACCTGGACTTTGTTTAGCTTCTATAATTGAAACTCTGTTGCCATCACTGGCGCTCTAAGCTCTGAGCCCACTGGTGGCTGAAAGCAGGTCTCTGGGTTTGTTTAGCTTCTATAATTGCAACATTGTTGCATCTGGAGCTCAGAGCTGGGCTGCGGCAGGCAGGGAACCTTGGCTTCCTCCATCACGGGAGCAACCAAGCCTCATGTTCGCTACAGCTGTGTGGCTGCCGACTGCCATCTTGGTTGGCAGTTAATCTGCATATCTCACTGATTAGCCAGTGGGAAGGGTAGTGAAGTTATGGTTAATTACCACGTTTCTCTATTATTAGATAGGATTAGGGTACTCCTAAGGCTTAGGAAGAACCACACTCAAGAGGCCAAAGAGCCGCAGTTTGCCGACCACAGCTCTAGGACAACACACACAATTTTGTTCAGAAAAAGGTGCTTTCCTGCCCAAGAAGGAGATTAACAAAGCGTTTTATCTGCCACATACCCTGCTTCCTATCTTTGAACATGTTTGAGGGAGTATGTGCCTGAAGTCCTGCAGACAGACATCCTGCACTCTTGAAGGGAGATCAGGAGACTCCCCCAGGCCCGGCACGTGACATGGTGAGGTGCTTAACTGACATCGGCAAAACCTACCGTATGACATTTGGGTATGGTGAAGGGAAAAAGCCTCTTCTTGTGGAGCAGCTAGCATTGGGGTATTGTGTTAGTTACAGCTTGAAAATACTGTGCTGGCCGAAACCGGTTTGGCTCAGTGGATAGAGCGTCGGCTTGCGGACTGAAAGGTCCCAGGTTCGATTCCGGTCAAGGGCATGTACCTGGGTTGCGGGCACATCCCCAGTGGGGAGTGTGCAGGAGGCAGCTGATAGATGTTTCTCTCATCGATGTTTCTAACTCTCTATCTCTCTCCCTTCCTCTCTGTAAAAAATCAATAAAATATATTTAAAAAAAAAAAAAGAAAATACTGTGCTGATCCAAGGAGTCCCATTGTGCAGGATTAAATGAACAAAATCAGGCTAAATCAAACTTTTATTCAAAATCCACCTAGAGAAAAAGGTACATGTGACAACCAAGATGGCAGCATAGGTAAACACTGGAGTTAGCTGCCTCGAACAACCACTTCAAAAATACAACTAAAAGACGGAACGGACATCGCCCAGAACCACAGGAAGACTGGCTGAGGGAAAATTCTTCAATTAGAAGGAAAGAGAACAGCATACGAGACTCAGAGGAGGTGCAGTGCGGAAAATACAAAGGTGTGGAGGTACGCGCGGAGCGGGCTGGTAGCTGAGGGCACGGTTGTCATTTTCAATTGGGAGGGAGTCTCAGATTCTGAGCTCCAGTTCTGGGCAAGTCTCTAGGGACCCAGACTCAAACGGGAGAAGGGGGACTGTCTGGCATCGGTCAGAACGCGAGGGCAGCTTTCTCTCCGAGGTTTTCAGTGGTTGCTGGGACTCTGAGAGGCAGAGCCTCTGGGGACGGGACTGAGAGCAGCCATAACTGCTCCCTCCACCCGCTCTGTTGATCCCGTGCGACCTGCCCCGCCCAAGCCCTGCACAGAGCCATTTGCCAGATAGCCTCAGGCAAAGGCTAGATTAGCACCTCCCTAGAGGACAGAAGTTTTCCCACTGCAGACACAGCTGATTCTCACAGCCAGTTGGCCTGGAGGTCAAATCCCCCTAGTATTAACTACAACAATAAAGGCTTAACTACAACAAGACTGCGCACAAAGACCACTAGGGGGTGCACCAAGAAAGCATTAAAAATGCGGAGACAAAGAAACAGGACAAAACTGTCAATGGAGGATACTGAGTTCAGAACCACACTTTTAAGGTCTCTCAAGAACTGTCTAGAAGGCGCCGATAAAGTTATTGAGATCTACAAGAAATCTAATGAGACCCTCGATGTTATGATAAAGAACCAACTAGAAATTAAGCATACTCGGACTGAAATAACGAATATTATATAGACTTCCAACAGCAGACCAGAGGAGCACAAGAATCAAGGCAAAGATGTGAAATGCGAAGAAGCAAAAAACTTCCCTAACCTGGTGAAGGAAATGCAGAGTCCGAAACATGATGAACCCAAAGAGGCACACATCAAAATATATTGTAATTAAAATGTCAAAGGTTAAAGGCAAAGGGAGAATCTTAAAAGCAGCAAGAGAAAAGCAGTTGGTTACCTACAAAGGACCTCCATGTGAATGTCAGCTGATTTCTTAACAAAACATATCAGGCCAGAAGGGTGGTATGAAATATTCAGAATGATGAACACAAAGTATTCATAAGCAACATTAGTCAATCCAGCAAAGCTATCATTTAGAACTGAAGAACAGACATGAAAATTGAAGAATAGATAAAGGGCTTCCCAGACTCATTTAAAGGGCTAAATGAGCCCATCACTACCAAACCAGTATTATAAGAAATATTAAAGGGACTCTTTAAGAAAAAAAAAGATAAAATATATGAATAAAATGGTAACAATTACTTTAAATGTAAATGGACTAAATGTTCCAATCAAAAGACATATGTGGCTGAATGGATAACAAAACAATACCCTTAAGGTATTAAGCAAATAAAAAAAAAGTCTCATGGACACAGACAGCAGTATAGTGACTGCCAGAGGGAAAGGGGTTTGGGGGAGGTAGAAGAGAGTAAAGGAAGGCTAAATGGTAATGAAAGGAGATTTGAGTTGGGGTGGTAAATACAAAATACAGTATACAGATGATGTACTGTATTTTTATATACCTCAAACCTATATAATTTTATTAACCAACTAGAGGCCCGATGCATGAAATTCTTGAGTGTCCAGTCCATCTCGCTCAGTCCTGATCGGCTGGACCCTAGCAGCAAGCTAACCTACCAGTTGTAGCATCTGCCCCCTGGTGGTCAGTACATGTCATAGCGACTGGTCGACCGTGACCTATCAACTGTCTGCCCTCTGGTGGTCAGTGCATGTCATAGTGAGCAGTTGAGTGGCCTTAGCATATCATTAGCATATTACGCTTTGATTGGTTGAACAGCGACTGGCCAACCAGACACTTAGCATATTAGGCTTTTATTATATAGGATAGCCAAGATATGAAGCAACCTACGTGTATATCAGTGGATTTATTGGGGTCTTCACTTCATAAGTTTTATAAATGTCTAATTGCTATGTTGTACATCTGAAACTAATATACTGTATGTCAACTGTAATTGAAATATAAAAAAATGTTAAAAATATAAAATGTGTCAAAAGAGAATTCTAATTTTTCATGTCACTTTTTAGTATTACTGTGGCAGGTTTAAGTCATATTAAAAGTAGCTTGAATAGATGGATAATATCCTGAAGGCCCCTGTAGCAGTGGCTTCTCCTTAAGAAGAGTAATTTTCCAATCTAGTCTTCCACAGAACTTAGAACTTGGTGAGACTCCCTGAGAATAATAAATAATGGTAAAACCTATTTGCCTTTTTCAAAAAAAACTTAACATAGTCCAGAAACTTTATGGATTTTATATGCATTCTCTTATTTAACCCTTGACTATCCAAACACTGCACTTGCCTGAGGCCACACGATTAGTAAAAGACAGAACCAAGCCCAGGTCTCCCAAAGCCCCGCTCCCAACAATAGGCTGCAGCTGTGGGTTGTTACCTTATTCACAACTTTCCTTCTTAAGGACCTCTGCAGCAAGCCCTGCATGGGCTCGCCATCCCATCGCAGCTGCACCCAGCGGAAATGCTGCTGCACCAGCAAGTCGGAGCCCTGGAGGCAGGCCTTGGCAATGGTACCCATTAGAAAGCAGTTCTCATGAAAGTAGTAACATTCCGTTTCCTAAAATAAGCCATATTATGGGACACATACGAATTACAATAAGTCAAAGAAAGAACATGAAGTCTAGCATGTATTCTGGGGAACAGAAAACTCAGAATGGTCTCACGGGAGCTTGCTTCTCAGCATGCTCTCATCTCGCCACAATCTTTACCTTTTGAAAAAGTACAGGGGCTTTCAGTGCTGCGATTTTCCAGAGGTGCCAAGAAATCTCCCAATAACTCAGACAGTGAAGCTTTCTCCAAGTTCTCTAAGATGATGATGATTTTCTTATTAACAGGAGATTGTTTCACTGGGATCAGATAAGCTGTGGTCAGAAATGAAATGCAGTGATTCAAGCTTTTACAAAATATGAATGGGCAAAATTTACCAAGTCTGAAGATATAAAATTTTAGCAAAGATGTGACATACTAAGAATGCTCTTCAATTGCTGACCCAGTAGAAGGACTCCGGCCATCAGTTTGGCACTATTTAATAGAGGTGAAGATACACACACACAACCATCCAATAGCAGTTCCACAGCAGATCCCAAATGGAATCACTCCAACTGTCCACCAACAGTAGAGTGGAATAATAGGAATATATTCATGCAATGGATATTAAAGTGAACAAATAGGCTTCCTTTTGAATGGATCTGCTGTTTTCTGGATTTCATCTCTGTCTCTTTATAGAGTTATTCACTCATTTTGGCGGAGACATCCTCTAATTTCCCAGAAAGAATCAAGATGGTGGCATAGGTAAATGCCCGTACTGGCCGCTTCCCACAACCACATCAAAATTACAGCGAAAATACAGACCACCATCATTCAGAACCACCTGAAAGCTGGCTGAATGGAAATCCCACAACTAGAGAAGTAAAGAAGAAAAGCACATTGAGACTGGTAGGAGGGGCAGAGGCACATAACCGTGGGTCTGACACACGTGTGCCATTTTTTTAATCAGGAGGGAGATCGTCTCTGTGGAGACTACCCATGAGGAGCAAGGGGCCCCAGCTCCACACCAGAGCCACAGCCCAGGGATCCAGAGCTGGGAAGAGAAGTCCTTGTAACTTCGGGATTGTAGCTGAGTGATAAGGAGGTGACTGGAATCCTAGGTGTTCCTCTTAAAGGGTGAGTGCACAAAGTTACATGATTGATCCTACTTCTTCTGAGCTTTAGCGCCAGAGGACCCAGACACATATGGGGAGGAACTAGATTGCTGGCATCAGGGCAGGAATTTGGGGGTGGCTTCCTCCCAGACAAGGATGCTCATACAGGTCATTATTCCTGTGCTGTGACTTCCCCTGTCACAGCCTGACTGGCAGCCATTATTGAGTCTTCATCAGTCCAGAGCACACTGTTTGCTACACCTAGTGATTCCCTGAAACCCCGTCCCATCCAATAAGCCCCACCCAAGCTGTTTGCAGCAGCTTTTCCATATGAATGGCCTGTCCTGGCTCAGGCTTCAGACTTTGCTAAAATCTCTCAAACAAGCTGCAGCTGGTGCCAGAGTGCCCCAATCCTATCAATAAAAGGCCCAAGACTCAGCACTTGCACAGCCTGCCTTGCTTCACAGCTGGGCTTTGCCTGGGCACCTCCAAGCCCAATACAAACAGGAAATAGCCATCTGCAGATTTCTCTGTAGTTCCTGCCAGGTGGCCCCAAGAAGTGGCTGGCTTTGCACCTCCCTGGAGGCCCTAGAGCCAGTGCACCTGGTGGACAGCTTCAGATCATAGCACATTACAACACTACACATCCACAAGTGACACACTCAAGAGGCAGACTCCGTGAGCACCAAATTCCCACTGAAGCAAGTCCTGCTCCATAGGGGTATTTTCTGCAAAGCAGCTTTTCCACGATAGTCACAGCTAGTCTTCACAGTCAATTAACTGTAAGTTTACTTCTCCCAGTGATGCCAACAGCAATCAAGGCTCAACTACAAAACTGTACATAGCCCACACAGGGGCAGACTTAAAGTGCCCAGCTCAGGTGACTGCAGAGGCTGAGCCACTGGGCCCTGCAGGACATCTACTACACAAGGCCACTCTACCAATTCCAAGAGACACAGCAGCTATACCTAATCCACAAAAACAAACACAGGGAAGCAGCCAAAATGCAGAGACAAAGAAACATGTCACAAATGGAAGAAATGGAAGAAAGCAAGCTACTTGGATACAGAGTTCAAAACCATGGTTATGAGGTTACTCAAGGCTCTTTATGAGACTTTCAAGGATTTTAGTGAAAATGTCAAAGTCACGAAAAAAAAACACACATCAGTAAAAAATTAAGCATACACAAACTGAAATAAAGAATAATTTATAGAGATTCAACAGTAGAGTATAAGTTCTAAGAATCAAATCAATGATTTGGGATATGAGGAAGCAAAAAACACCCAATCACAGTAGCAAAAAGAAAAAAGAATCCAAAAATATGAAGATAATGTAAGGAGTCTCTAGGACAACTTCAAGTGTACCAATATTTACGTTATAGGGGTGCTATAAGGAGAAGAGAGAGAGCAAGATGTTGAAAACCTATTTGAAGAAATAATGATAGAAAACTTCCCTTACCTGGTGAAAGAAATAGACTTACAAGTCCAGGAAGCACAGAGAATCCCAAACAAGAGGAACCCAAAGAGGCCCACACCAGGACACATCATAATTAAAATGCCAAGGGTAAATACATAGAGAGAATCTTAAAAGCAGCAAGAGAAAAGCAGTTAGTTACAAGGGATAGCCCATAGGACTGTCAGCTGATTTCTTAACAGAAACATATCAGACCAGAAGGGAGTGGCAAGAAATATTCAAAGTGATGAATAGCAAGGACCTACAGCCAAGATTACTCTTCTCAGACTAAAATAGCTTTTCTGTATGCTGTGAAGGTTTAAAAATTAGACTAGAAACAGTAACAACCACCTCTCAATTTAGTTGTATTTGTGGGAACTGTTACACTGGTGTCTGATGTGTGCTGGATTCCCTTCAACCAAGTTATTCAGTAAAAAGTGTTAAAATACTATGCATCTCAGTGTTTCAATGTTCTCTCAGGAATACATTGATTATGGAAGTATGATAAATCTATAGCTTGTAAAAATAATGATGAAAAACTAACAAACCAGTAATAAAAAACATATTAGTTTGAATGATTTGTGTATCCACTTTCCTGTAACTAAGGACTAAAGGTTTTTCCTTGATTAGTGTTCGTTGTCTGGCTAGTTCTAGTGGCCCTAAAGCTTCAGTATCCAGCAGCCAGAATCCATCTTCAGAAACATGTAACTGCATTTCAACAAACATTTATCCAGTGCTCCCTAACTTTATGTCCCATGTTAAGTGTTATGTCTTATCATAGGTGACTAATTCTAATTGGGAACGTGGCATTTTAAACTAAACTATTATGAGGAATGACATCTTAATAGGTTAGAAAAAGGCTTTCTAGGTTTAAGAAATGGCATACATAGGCAGAGAATGGAGGCTGGGCAGGGCTCAGTTCAGAAAAGTGAGAACAGCTGCCTAACAGTGACTCAAAATTGATACTTCCCTCTAGTCAGGACTGGCTGGGAGCTTAGTGTGGCGCCACATTGGTGGAATGGGATGTAGCAGCAGCACAGCAGGCTGTGTCCTCCTGGGGCTGGGGCTGCACGGTACAATCACCTGGGACCCTTTCCCAGAGCCTATGATTTAATTGGCCTGTGCTTGGCCTGAGCACTTTGTGGGCATCCAGGGTGAGACCTGCGGCTAAGATCACAATCCGACCACAAATGAAAAGTGGAATGCCATGTTGGGAGGGAGAAACTACCAGCTCTGAGAACCAGTGGAACTCTTTAAGGAGGAAGATCAACAGGGTTTGATTCCTGCTTTGAGATCTCACTTTGTCTTTTTACATTTTCATATAAATTATTTTTTTGTTTGCTTTTCAATTATAGTTGACATACAATATTATATGTCACTCTAGTGATTAGATATTATAAAACTTGAGTGATTATCCCAAAAATTCTCTTACCAAAACACATCATAATTAAAATGCCACAGGTTAAAGACAAAGAGAATCTTAAAAGCAGCAAGAGAAAAGCAGCTAGTTAGCTACAAGAGAGCTCCCATACAATTGTCAGCTGATTTCTCAACAGAAACTATGCAGGCCAGAAGGGAGTGGCAAGAAATATTCAAAGTGATGAATAGCAAGGACCTGCAACCAAGATTACTCTACCCAGCAAAGCTATCAGGTAGAATTGAAGGCCAGATAAAGAGCTTCCCAGACAAGGGAAAGCTAAAGAAGTTCATCACCACCAAACCAGTATGACATGCAATGTTAAAGAGATCTTACTCTCACGTAAAGAACTGACTGGAGAGGAAAGATACAGGAGAATGCACCGACAGGCTTTTATTGCTGAAGTGAAGGACCTCATCCAGGGAAGAGGATGAAAAGGCATCTGGAGAGAGGTCAATAAGGCTCAGGGGTAGCAGTCTAGAGAGCTGGGTAGAGAGGAAATATCAGTGACAACCGGGGTTCCCACCAGAGAAGAGGTTGTACAGTGAATGGAGGCAGAGAGCACATGAGCAAGAGTGTACTCGGAGAGGGGGTGGGGGTGCTAATTTATGGTTCAGGCCTGATGTGCTTGAAAAGGACAGGGCCTCTCTGAGATGTCCAGCAGGTGGTGGGACGTGAGGATGGGAGCAGCAAGTGAGGATTCAGGCTGCAAATGAAATAAATGAGTTTACAGAAAAGAGACGGCAAACTCATTCCCCTGGATCCACAAGCAAGAACTGAGTTGCTAATGACTTCATTAATCCCACGTTTAATGTAAAATTCATGTCCTAAACAGGATTGCTGTTCCTAACAGTTGGGTTGGGTTTCGCCCTCATCTTTGTTTACCTTAGTCTCCCAGGAGGTACCAGCAAGGGTCAAGCAGACTGGGTTTCTCCAGTGAAAGCTTCGTCTTCAACACTGCCAGCCTCATTTCCTCCATTTTTCAGTACCACCTATTTCTCCATCTGACCATTTAGTTCAACATCCTCAAACAACTTAGTCCAAAGGCAAATTTTATTTTAGTTGAGAAATAGCATGTGTCTAATTCAGGTTATTTAGCGTAGTTTCAGGCCTATTATTTTAACCAACTACATAGAAGCAGGAAGTCATTACGGTTTCCAGTTTGAAGGGTTAAGCCTCTCTCTGATCAGGGTTTATGGAGACAAAAGGCTACCCACTCTGTGTTGGAACTGGAGAGTCCTTCTGGCCTGATGCCAGAAAGTTAACCGTTTGGAATACTTTTGCCTTATGCTACTTCAAAATCCTATTTCAGAAACTTATCTACTCTTTTTTTTTTCTTTTTTGCCCCCTTTTTTTCTCCCAACATTATAGGCTATGTCAGCCCTGCTCCTCTCCTACAGGTTGATAATCGTAAACAGACACCCCCCTGGGCTAGGTCAGGGCTACCCTGCAGCTTTGAACACCCTTGTATTAAAAGTTCCAAAGAGTCAGTCCTAGAACAACACTCACTGGTTTAAAAATGTTTGACGTATCATTTATAGTTCAAACTCCTGTGTCTCTAGAGTGACCCTAAGTCTACAATCTTCCCCTTGGGGGGAGAAAGCAGCTGTCTTTTACACTGTCTGCTTGAAAGAAGGGCTCGGCAGGGGTGAGGCTCTGGAGAGTTCAGATGAGGAGCCAGGGGCAAGCCTTGGAAGAGCCTTCTGGATGTGATGCAGGATCTAGGGAGGTGAACTCAGCCATGTAGATGCCAGTGAGCATACTCTCCTCCCGTTGTACGTCATTCCATCCTCATTCCTTCTAAAAAGGAGAGTTCACTTAGGAATTCAAAGTATTATTTTAAAATATTAATCTAGGGCTGAATTTTTTTTTACGACTTACTGTCACATGTAATTTGAAAAAGTATCTGTTTTGCTAACCTAACTCCCTACCTTACACTGAAGCAAATTTTGACACAAGTCTAGTGCGTGTTCACAGCCTCCTTACATGCAACAGAGGCATGTGGCATGACTATCTCTCACGAAAGGCAACCTGAGAAGGAAGATGTTATTTTAAAAGAAACACAGAATAGCTCTTGCTAGTATAAGTGCGATGTCATTCTTTTTGAAGTATTCTTTTGTTCTACCTTTTTTTCTTCACTGGTAGCATTTTTAAACTCCATATAATTGTTAAATTCTTAAAACATTATTTAAAACACATTTGCTACTCTTCCTTCTTCTATTTTAAAAAATATACATGTTATTGATTTTTTACAGAGAGGAAGGGAGAGGGATAGAGAGTTAGAAACATTGATGGGAGAGAAACATCGATCAGCTGCCTCCTGAACACCCCCTACTGGGGATGTGCCCGAAACCAAGGTATATGCCCTTGACCAGAATCGAACCTGGGACCTTCAGTCTGAAGGCCGACGCTCTATCCACTGAGCCAAACTGGTTAGGGCATCTATTTTTTTGCTTGTACACTTTATTTACTCATTCTCTGTCCACTGGCTTTCTTTTTACAGATTCACAGAGAGGAACAAAGAAGGTAATATATGTGCTGTGCACAGTGGAAGATAAACTTCAGCATTCAAATCTTAGCCCAATCCAACTTGTTTAAATCTATTTCATTAAAGAAAAAGGTTAAAAACCAAGAGTAAGCATGCAATACCTTAAGAATCAGTGCATTTCTCACTTGTAGTAATATAACTTGATCAATGTAATTTCTTGTTTAAAAAAGCAAGAGAGTAACTGGTAGATAATTCCCATCCCCTCATTATTCTCAAAGCTTGAGCGGAACAGACTAGGAATATCTTTTTCTTCTCTATCTCTGTTCTTTCCCATCACTTCTGGACCACAAGAACACACTGCTTTGTGCTTTCTGGGCTTTAAAAGTGACAGCACACCCATTGATGGATCTTACCCGCCTAGTTCACGAGATTCCCTGGCACTGCTCAGAAGCACTTGGTACCCCATCTATAGGACCTAAAATGTAGGTTCTCCATGAGCTCTTGGTTGGTCAACAGAAACTGAAAGTGATGGTGGAGGGAGTTTTAGGAGATGAGGACGGACATCAGCAAGAGCAAGGTCAGACAGAGGGCAGACCACAGTGTTCCTGACAACCTAACATTCAGAGAACTTCAGTTTTTATTCTGGAACCACTGGAGTATAACAAAAGAGAACTGCTATGAGCGGTTTTGTATTCTAGACTGAGCTCTCTGGAAGGCCATGAAAGGAGGGAGTCTGGAGCAAACAGGAAGGGTTAGTGATGAGGCCTCCTTAGTTTCTTGAGTAAGAAGTAAGAGTTGGTAGAGGGAATGTAGAGCAGGAAAAAGAGAGGGGATATATGAAGCAGATTCAACAGAACTCAGGACTGACCAGATGTGGAAAATGAGGCAAACTGACGAATCGATGATAATGCTCAGGCTGTTAACTTGGGCAACTGCATTCAAGGTCTCAGCAATAAACGTTATGTCTTAGTTTTGTTATTAAAAAGAGAAGGAAGATATCTGATGCTTATAAATTACTGATCTTTTACTTATTTGTAATAATGACTTATCTTCAAATACAGAACAAAAACCCTTTCATATTTGGAGATGACATACTATTTGCTACATAATAGAGTGGAGAGTGTTTGGACCTCAGTCTACTATTCAAAAACTTCATTTTTCATGTATTGTACAGCATGTTGATTAGAGTGAATAGTACTGTATGGCATATTTAAAAGTTGCTAAGAAAGTAGATTTTAAAAGTTCGCATCACAAGAAAAAAAATTTTAAACTATGTATGGTGATGGATGTTAACTAACTACATTTATTGTTGTGATTACTTTGCAATATATACAAATACTGAAATGTTATATACCTGAAATTAATGTAATATCTCAATTAAAAATAAAATAAAATTTAAAAAATATGCCATTTTCAAATCTAACTTTATTTTTATGCCCTATCATCAACTACTCCCTGATCAACTCCTATACTCTCTAATCTTACTTCTTTCTGCCTCCACTCCAAGCAAGTTCTTCTGATTACTGCACCTGAATATGACTAGCATTTTCTTTTTCTTTGACCATGCTATTTCCCGTATTAGGAGATTCACCCATTTATTCTCCATAAGAATTCAATAAGTGTGCAAGGTACAGTTTTTAAAAAAAGCTACATGACTAGCCTTCAAAGAGTTTACAATATAATATTGTTTGGGCCAAGGCAAAAGCCCAAATAATACCCCCAGTGCCTTGACCTATAGTTAGGTGGGGCCCCAATGTATAAACAGAGCCTACTACTGTTCATTAAAGGGAGTTGTCATACTGGAGGGATCAGGTAAGCTTTCATTTGAGATGTCCTTAGACATTTTAACAGGGACTTTTCCTGTCATTTCCAGAAGGGCAGAGACCATATCTATTTTAATCAGTACTGTATATATCAGTGATGGCGAACCTTTTGAGCTCGGCGTGTCAGCATTTTGAAAAACCTTAACTTTGGTGCCGTGTCACATATAGAAATGTTTTGATATTTGCAACCATAGCAAAACAAAGACTTATATTTTTGATATTTATTTTATACATTTAAATGCCATTTAACAAAGAAAAATCAACCAAAAAAATGAGTTCGCGTGTCACCTCTGACACGCATGTCATAGGTTCGCTATCACTGGTATATATAATACTCTGCATAGTACCTGCCATGTGTTAACTGTAGTGTGTGCTGGGGTTGTATGTTCACTCTAAAATTCTAGATGAAAATTGTAGCTTGAACAAAGATATGGAGAGTGGAAAAACAAAAAAAGTGTAAGGAGTAAACGCCACATTTTACTGGAGCATAGACATCTATTAAAAAGTCAGATATTCCAAAGAAGACTTACAAATGGCCAACAGGTACATGAAAAGTCAACATTACTAATCTTCAGAAAAATGCAAATCAAAATCACAATGAGATCTTGCTTCATGCCTGTCGGAATAGCTAGCTATTATAAAAAAGAGAAGAGGCAAATGTTGGCAAGAATGTAGACAAATGGGAAGCCTTGTGTACTGTTGATAGAAATTCATGTGGCTACTAGGGAAAACAGTATGGAGGTCCTCAAAAAATTCAAAATAGAACTACCATATGACCCAGCAATTCTACTTCTGGGTATATATCCAAAGGAAATTAAATCAGGATCTTGAAGAGATATCTGCACCCTCTTGTTCGCTGCAGCATCATTTACAATAACCAAGACATGGAAACAACAGAAAATTAAACACACACACACACATACACACACACACAGAGGAATATTATTCAGCCATAAAGTAAGAAGAAAATCCTGCCATTTGTGATGACATGGATGAACCTGGAGGGCATTATGCTAAGTTGCTAAGTGAGGTAAGTGAGACAGAGAAAGACAAGTACTGTATGATATCACATATGTGGAATCTAAAAAAGCCAAACTCAGAGAAACAGAGTAGAGTGGTGGTTGGCAGCACCTGGGGAGTGATGGGGGAAATGAGGAGATGTTGGTCAAAGGTACAAACTTTTCAAATATAAAATGAATACATTTTGAGGATCTAATGTATAGCATGGTGCCTATGGTTAACAACATATTATATATTTGAAAGTTGCTCAAAGGGCAAACTAATATGTTCTCACCACAAAAAAAAAGGGTAATTATATGACGTGGTGGCGGTATTAACAAATGCTATGATAGTAATCGTTTTGCAAATCAATGCATTACATTATACACCATAATCATACGCAATGTTATATCTAGATAAAAAAAATAAAGTTCAAATAAGCAACTTGGGAGGCAAGAACCACAGAGAGCTTTTACTTAGGGTCTGGTGGTCTCTGAGGGGTGTTCAAGGAAGAGAAGCAGTAGGCAGAACAGCCATTTACCGAAAAGAAGACGAGATGTAGGAAAGGAGGCAGAAAGTAAGATGATGTCACTGGGGATGGGCATTGAGGCCAACTTGGCAAGATATAACCATGGACTGGCTATGGGAGAGGGATGAGGGGTCCATGAATGAGAAGACCGTGGGGTTCTATGTGGCCCTCATATTGCTTTAAAAATTGAAATAGTTGAGCCCAGCCTGTGTGGTTCAGTGCTTGAGCATTGACCTATGATCTAGGTCGCTGATTCCATTCCCAGTGAGGGCACATGCCTATGCTGCAGGATCGATCCCCAGTAGGGGGCGTGCAGGAGGCAGCCAATCAGTGATTCTCATCATTGATGTTTCTCTCTCTCTCTCCCTCTCCCTTCTTCTCTGAAACCAATAAAAATATATTAAGAAAAATTTGAAATAGTTGACAACATTGAAAGAAAAAAACCCTACATTTTTACATGAATACCTAGACTTCCAGCTTTTTCCTAAGAATTACAAGATTTCAGGACACTGACGCTACACTTCTGCCAGCAACAACCTGCTGGAGCTGAGAGCTGCCCTCAGGTAGATGGAGATGTCCCTCCTCCTCCCCTAGCCCCACCCAGTCAGTTCACCCCTTCCTGTGGCTTGTTGGCACTTGGGGTCATTTAGGTTTTCAAGCTTGTCAATAAAACCTGAGTTTCAAGTGTGAGGGGTCAAAAGACTTGCGCCACTCAGCAAATTTGGAAGCCAAGAAGAGGAGTTCTTTTTAAGAAGATGCTCCCCAGAGATTTAGAAATGCTGAGCCATCCACCTGAGGTCACCTCATGACCTAATTCACTTCTCTCCTATGTTTTTAGCTCGCTAAGCTTAAGCAGAATTCAGCCTGTAGTTGCTATCTATCTAATAGGGAGAGAACAAAAGACTTTAGCTTCTAACTTTGAGATGAAACAAGACAAAGGTGAAAAATGTAGGGGGCCTTTGTTACATAACTAAGGGGGAAACTGACATTTTGGCACAGGTGCGTTTTTAAGGAATAGTGCCCGGCACTGATTAAGGTAAGATTCAGGAGTCAGATGCTTGGGTTTGAGTCCTACTCCTCCTTTGTGTCCTAGCTGTGAGATCTTTTGGTCAAAGTATTTACCCCGTTTTCTCATGATTCATGTTTATAAATCAGGATTGCTTAGATCAGGGCCTACCAGAGGAAGAGCTTAATCAATGCTAGCTATTATCAGTAGTATCTTCAGAGAAAACAGCTTTCTGTAGCTAACTTTCACTAGTTTCTGACCAAAGGCTAGGCTGGGTACTACAGCCACATTCACATTCTAGTGGGATTTTCTCGTCCCCACAAGGTGCTTCTAGGTTTGGGAATCCTCGGTCCAGGCCCAAAGCTGCCGCTTCATTTTATTTCTTGATCTGGGAACTGTTGGTTATTTCCTTCTTCCTAAGCATGGTCAACAGTTGCCCTAGCCATCAGATCGCCCCCAAAGCTGAGAAGCACCCCTCCTCCAAAAGGGAGATGTGAATTTGTTTTTCAAAGCTCCCTCCATGGATTCTGCTTCCCTCCGTCACCTGCTCCCCAGGGCTCTCTGTAGCTCTAATCGAGTGGAGACTGGAGTCTGGTTCTTTCAGTTTTGTGCCATAGTCACTAGACATGCTATGCTATGCAGGACTATGCTAATTGCACCTGTGGTGAAGCTTAGCGTCTTAAGCTCTGAAACCTAATATAGAACTTCATGAAAATGTTGTGTTAATAAACACATTTAATCCTGGTTCTGCCACTGTGTAGTTGTGGCAAGTTACTGAACTTCTCTGTGCCTGTTTCCCCCTCACCTTTGAAATGAAGAGAATTATACCCACTGGCATATGCTGTCAGAGATGAAATATACGCAATGTGTTTAGCAAAGTCATGGTCAATAGCTTACTAAAGGTGACGTGGAGAAAGCAGTTCACCCCTGGTACAGCGGTAAAGGGTGCTTTGGTAAAGGGGAGAAAATTTATAAATAAAATAAATTACCATAACTGATGTGTTTTTCATGATCACTATGCAATTCTAAACAGCAGCAGTGATGCCGTTCTCAGTCCCACTAGGGCGGACTGCTCCCACCACCTCCTCCCTTGGTATACCTCTGGTGCCAGTAATACAGCACTCACATCAGGTGAGTTATAAACAAAAGATAAGAAGGGAAGACAATGCAGGAAGTACAGTAAGTGCAATGATATAATATATATACACAAAAATATTTTTTTGCGAATATTCATCTGAGTTCCCAATTTTCATCCCATAGATCAGTGGTTCTCAACCTTCTGGCCCTTTAAATACAGTTCCTCATGTTGTGACCCAACCATAAAATTATTTTCGTTGCTACTTCATAACTGTAATGTTGCTACTGTTATGAATCATAATGTAAATATCTTATATGCAGGATGGTCTTAGGCAACCCCTGTGAAAGGGTTGTTCGACCGCCAAAGGGGTCGCGACCTACAGGTTGAGAACTGCTGCCATAGATGCTTTTTTTTTTTTTTTAAATCCTTATCTTGAGGATATTTTCTCGTCAATTTTTAGAGAAAATGGAAGAGAGGGAAAGACAGAGAGAAATATCGATGTGAGAGAGACACATCGATTGGTTGCCTCCTGCACACACCCCGATCAGGATCAGGGCCTAGGCCGGGTCGGAGGGAGCCTGCAACTGAGGTACGTGCCCTTGACTGGAATCGAATCCAGGACCCTTTGGTCCATAGGCCGACGCTCTATCCACTGAGGCAAACCAACTAGGGCCCCTGAATAATTGAAAAGTTGACTTAAATGTATCCCCAAGCAACAAAGTTCATTTCCTTTTAATGGCGTCATTGACGAGCAAGCCCTTTGGTTACCATAATTCAGTTTGCTGAAGTGGTCTTACCGCTACTGATGAACAGGTCTACTAGCTGCTCCTTAGAGAAGTCAGCATCCACTTCAGCTCTCACTACCTCACAAGAGAATCCTGCAGCCATCTGTCTGTGCTGTGGCAAGGGAACAGAGTGGTTAGTTCTACACACATTCAAGTTTTCAAAAAAGGGAGAGGGTCTGCAAGTCATCGATACCTTCATGCAGACTGCAAGCTGATGTACTATGTAATCTTGCAAGCTTCCTTCTGGGCCATGGAAAACGACAGTATGATATTGCTCGACCTATTAATAAACCAAGAAGAGGACTTAGATGGAAATGCTAAGTTCAGAGGAAAAATAAAAGTGGTCTGATTGTCCTCAGCCTTTCAAAAGATTAAAAATCATATTTTAATTAATTAGCTTTATTCGTTCAGCACATCATGCTTTTCACTTTAATGTGAAACACTGGCAAATGCTGTATTTATATACTTATGTAGTATTTTACATTGTGTTTATATACTTAAAGCAAGAGATGGCATTTTATGAAAAAGAAAACTCCTTGTTCTATTCTCTATGTTCAGTTCAGCATATTGGCTGGGAACAGGGTTCCTAGCATATTTTGTCCCTTGCAGATGTTCTAGAATTTTTAGATAATCTTTGAGTTTTCCCAATGCTTATTTTACTTTTCAGTGATTAAAATAGCAATGAATCTCATTATGAGGATTTTAGAAAATATAAAAAATCACTAAGGAGCAAAACAGAAACCACTAAAGTAACCACTGCAAATACCTGTTTCCTTCTCGCTTTTTTTCTTTGCACAGTTGATGTGTGTATTTGTATGTTTTTTAAGAATCCATGAGCAGCCTGGCTGGTGTTGCTAAGTGGTTGGGCATTGACCTATGAACCAGGAGGTGACAGTTCAATTCCAGGTCAGGGTACATGCCTGGGTTGTGGGTTTGATCCCCAGTGTGGGGCGTGCAGGAGGCAGCTGATCAACAATTCTCTCTCATCATTGATGTTTCTATCTCTCTCTCCCTCTCCCTTCCTCTCTGAAATCAATAAACATATAATTAAAAAAGAATCCATGATTGTAATCTTTTTTATAACCATTGTATATAAGAGAGTATCTTTGACTTTTTATGTAAATGATATCTTGATGAGTATTAATACACTCTTTGGTCAACTACCTATATTATTCCAGTTTGGAATTCGGTGTTCCAAAGAAATTTAGGGCGAGGCTGATCACTTTTACTTTGTAAAGGAAAATATCCTACCTGGATGCCTACAGGATTAAAAAATATCTTTATCCTTACGTATAAGGATACTTACTTCATCTGAGAACATGTAGAGACATAGCATATACGGGATGAAAAGCCGATGACCTTCTACATAGGGCAAAGGCAGGAGTAAGAGGAGGGCAGGTCATTCTCCCCCCTTCATCATTCCAGGGATGAGCTCCCACTCCCAGCCCAGATGCCTGGGAGGAGCTTTCTTCTTGGAAAGGTCTTACAGTAAAGGACCTGGGCAGGTGAAGGGCCAACCTAACTGATACTGTTGGAGGAGCTCATGTATGAAGACTGAGCCACCCACACTCACAGAAATGTTAAACATCAAAGGCTCTGTTTACTCTTTATAATTTCGAATGGTACAATGTAAGGATACACATGCACATGTATCTTTGTGCTGCTGTTGTTCTATTGTGCTCTGATGAAGTTGTCCCTTTGAGCTCACAGAAGGCCGCATCTTTTGAGGGTGTCTGGGATGGACTTCTGTGAAGACAGTGACTGTGCCCCTGGCTCAGGGAAAGGCAGATTCTGGGATATGAAGGGAAGGCTTGAGGAAAAGGCCTTAGCATGGAAGGAAGAGGGAACTCCTTCCTACCCAGGGCCTTTAAGACTTGAGCTTTGGCTTTTAAGGAGACCAAGACATGCTTAGAGAACTCCTGGAAAATAGAGAAAAATGAGGCCTGACTACCAGGTGTCAGACCATGAGCTAAACAGAGAAATGGTCCTTTAAGGGGCTCCTTATATTGGACTTGGGACTGGGTTTTAGGCTCTGAAAAACAACATATCTGGCAGCCACCAATGATTTTTCTCTAGGTTCAAATACTATTCCACTATTGCTAAACCTTCAATTTTCTAACTAGTATAAATCTTGCTTTATTTTTTTAATATTAGTAAGATGATAATGGTGTAGTAGGCAGTTAGACAGGCATTAGCACCTTTGGCCAGATACCCAAAGGTGCCTAGAAATGGACAATTGTAGGGTGGAACCTCACCCCCAGGGTGACCTTTCCTCCGCTAGCATAAAGCTCGCCATGTGGTATAGACCCCGACCTTTCATATCACTGGTCTTGCAGTGTGGACCTCCCCTAACCTGTGGTAGACCTGGCAGGTACCCATCAGTAGAGATGGCAACCCTGAAAGGACAGGGACACACCCAGGAAGCTGATGAATATTCTGTTGAGATCCTCCCTTGGGGTCTCCAGATAAATAACCTCAAGACAAGGGACTCAGCACTTGCTCTTGGTCTCCCTTGAACACCCCTCGCCTTTGCCCAGCCCCTTCTTTCCCCAAGGTGCTCCCTCTCCCTTTGCCTCCCCAACCCCCTCTATCCCTTGTATTTGTCTTGGTTCTGGATTCTTTCATAGCCAGAACTCAAGTAGCGAGGTTGCTGAACCGAGGTTCAATTGCCGGTAACAGTTTTGCCAGCATTAGAAGGGTATTAAAAGTGTTTTCCTACCTAATTTCCAGTTGGCTGCTGATAGGTAGGCCTAACAGTCTCTTGCCACTATAAAGGCAGTAAAACGTTTTTCTAGGTTTTTGCCAATGGGAGATTTCGGTTCTATTTTTCCGTTTTTGTGAAGTTTTGTCACTTTTCAAAAGTACTTTAGTGGGAAATAGCATATTAGGTACCGCTAGCCAGGTCCAATTTTAAACCATAAACCCTGAGCTCTCCAAGTTAATCTCAAACTGCCATGACTTATTGGGTGGAAATTCTCTCAACAAGGAACAGACTGTTTTGCACCAGTGAAACTCAATACAGAATTTCAAGATCTACGGAATATGCTACTCGAGATCTTCAAGTAGTATTGCTCTTTAATCTTGTCTTATTTCTGAAAACAACAGTGCTCTCTGTTCATTACAGCTATCCTGTCATACCGCCTGTACTTTTTTAAGATTGATTCTTGAGATCATATAACAGCCAGAGACCCAGCTTCACAGATAAATTGCCTTCAATATCAATACCTCATCTGTTCTCAGACTGTGGGTGTTTGACAAATATAGGCAGGAAACATTCCATTTAAAATTTCGGCCATTCGCTAGCAGTAAGCATCTTGTGTTCGCTTAGACTAATATCCTTTCTGGAAAAAGGTAAACTATAAATAAGTGAACTAAGTAAGTAAATAAAGGGAAAAACAAATGTACAAACTTCCAGGTCATTCATACTTTCTAATGAATGCATTCCATTAGTAGGTTTCCCCTCATTTCAGGTATTATCAGTTTTTTTGTTAATGTTATTTTGTCTATCTTGTCAAATGATATAATTGTGTTGGTTACCATATAAGATCTGAACCAAAAAATAATAATAATAATAATTGCTGGGAGCATATTGCTCTACCGAGACTGGTGAAAACACGCAAAGCTATGCGAAGAAAACATATTTATCTATTCTAGCATTATCATTTATATTTCTCTAAATAGCAAGGTCTCAGGTATAATAAATATACATGCTACATGCTTCCAGCAGAGGGCACTAAAGATAGACAGTAGGTAGATGGAAAGCAGACAGATTTTTGGGGTGGGAGTTAAATATTTTAATCGTGTTGAGATGAGATATGTTCTTTGAAAAATAAAATCAAAGTTAACTTCTAAAAGGTGAATTGTAGTTGTCAGAATTATCCCTTATCCCTAAGTGCATGCTTAGAGTGTGACCTTTTGGCTTATTCGTAAAGGGACAGGGCCTTATTATCACAATTGGTACCAATCCCTTTTATTCTTGTCTTCACAGCCTATTCTGAAAGCTCTTATCACACATCAATTAGTGCTTTGTGAGGCAAATGAATTCTGGATTAAATGGGAACAATAACCTCAACAAAGGCCCATCCATACTTTTATTTTTTCCCTCCACATTGTTTTTCTACAAAAAGGAGTTTACCAGAAGAGCTATTGTTTCCACTCCGGTCAATGTGGCACCTGTAATGTGGCTTTAGACTAGTGGCATAATTTTAGAGCAATAAACTTAACCTTTTATTTGAAGTTTTATTGGTCAGAGTCTGAGGAAAAGCTTCTACTGTCTTGAGATCACTTTAGGCCAGATTGCGGTGAGATGTTGAACTCAAAAAAGAATGAAAAATAAAAGGTCTTCCCCAAGCCAACAAAATTGGGATGGCTATAGCTTAAGGTATAATGCTTTATAGCTAGTGTTACTGATAACATTGTAATAATCTGCCTATTTTTAATAGGAAAGGAGTAAAGGAAAGACTAGATGATATAGGCATGCCATTTAAACAGCTTTGCTAATTTCACACTCCCCACTGATCAATGGGGGAAGGGACTGGACATGGCCACTGCAAGGGTGCCAAACCTTAATATTTAAACGCCTACACAAAGGAGCATATGCTCTTGGTTTTTACCCTCTAGTTCTCTTGGAACTCCTGCCACAGGGGGCACGCTCCTCTGTATTCGCCCATGTGGCTCATGGCCACATGGGACCCACACAAAGGACTGATGGACTTTTGGCCTGAATGCTGAACTAGACCCGGCTGCAACATGGAACGAAAGCTTTGGACACTGGCCCTCCTTTTGGCTTTACTGGAATCCCAGCTGCCCCTCTTTCAGGACTGGGTTAAAGGACATGGGACTTTTTAACCAGAGGAATGTAACTCCATGCACCAGCCTTTCACTACATCTCATTCTCCCGTGGGGGCTTCTGAAAATGCTTATGTCAATGATACTCCAAGAACTTCACACCTAGTCATGTCTGGGAAATCTGGCCCACAAATTCCTCCAGCAACATTACCATTGTTATTAGCTAGTTATTAATGACTAGAGGCCCGGTGCACGGAATTTGTGCGGGGGGGTGGGGGGGGTGGGGGGGTGGGGGGGCAGGGTTCCTCAGCCCGGCCTGCACCCTCTCCAATCCGGGACCCCTCGGGGAATGTCTGACTGCCAAAACCGGCAGTCCGACATTCCTCTCACAATCCTGGACTGCTGGCTCCTAACTGCTCACCTGCCGACCTGCCTGATCGCCCCTAACTGTCTCTGCTTTCTGGCCTGATTGCCCCCTAACTGCCCCCCTGCCGGCCTGGTCACTTCCTATCTGTCCCCCTGCTGGCCTGGCCGCCCCTAACTGCCCCCATGCCAGCCTGCCTGATCACCCTTAACTGCCTCTGCTTGCCAGCCTGGTCACACCCTAACTGCTCCCCTACAAGCCTGATCGCCCCATAACTGCCTCTGCCTCAGCCCCCATCACTGTGGCTTTGTCCAGAAGGAAATCAGACATCTGGAAGATGTCCAGTTGACCTGGTCTAATTAGCATATTACCCTTTTATTTTTATAGACTAGGGGCCCGGTGCACGAAATTCGTGCACTGGGTGTGTGTGGGGGGGGAGTGTCCCTCAGCCCAGCCTGCCCCCTCTCACATACTGGGAGCCCTCAGGTGTTGACCTCCATCACCCGCCAATTGCAGGATCGGCCCCTTGCCCAGGCCTGACGCCTCGGCCAGAGGAGTTGACCCTCATCACCCTCCGATCACCAATCACCGGATCGGCCCCTTGACCAGGCCTGAGGCCTCCGGCAGAGGTGTCAGGCCTGTGCAGGGGACCCCCAGCTCCCCGCGGTTGCAGGCTCCGCCCCTGCCCAGGCCTAACGCCTCTGGCCTACGCGTCCGGCCCGGGCAGCGGGGACCCGCAGCTGCAGCGGCCCCGCGATCGTGGGCTTCGCTTTAAGCCCAGGCAAGGGACCCCTAGCTCCCGGGACTGCCAGCTTCGACTGTGCCCAGCTCCCATTGCTGGCTCCACCCCTACTTCCTGCTATCACTGGCCAGGGCGGAAAAGGTGCCTGATTCTCCAATCATGGCTGGGGGGCAGGGCAAAGGCTGCCCCAGGGCCGCCTTTGCCCTGCCCCCCAGCTCTTAGCTCCCCCCTGGGTTTCCGATCACTGTCAGTGGCAGGGGGCTTCTTCCTGCTTTCCCTTTCGCGTCCCTGCATTGTGCCTACATATGCAAATTTACCGCCATCTTGTTGGCAGTTAACTGCCAATCTTAGTTGGCAGTTAACTGCCAATCTTAGTTGGCAGTTAATTTGCATATAGCCCTGATTAGCCAATGAAAAGGGTAGCGTCGTACGCCAATTACCATTTTTCTCTTTTATTAGTGTAGATAGGAAAGGAGCAAAAGGGAGGCCAGACATTGCAAGCATGGCCACCTGGGCAAGCTTCAACAGGAAGCTGCAATTTCACACTCCCCAGGGAACCACTGGGCCATTCCCTGCAAATCCCTGGGGGAAAGGGAACATGGACCATGCACAGTGAATGCAGGTGATGTAGGGAAGGTGCCTGTCAGTCTAGCCTGTAACAAAATAACTGGCCAGATGGGGTGGAACCATGGCAAGTGTGCAAAATCTTAGGAAGTTAAAATTCTGAGACAAAGGAATTCTCTCACTCTTGGCTCTCTTGTTTCTCTGGCTTTGCTCCTGCCTATGTTCCTAGAAGCCACATGGTGGACCCCACAAGCAATGGACTGATGGACTGCAGCTGGGTACACAAGTAAGCTAGCTTGATGCTGGATTGGGCTATGCATACATGGAATGAAAACACTGGGCAATGGCCTTAATTCTAGCTCTGCTAAAAGCAAAATGGGACTTATTTCATTGGTGGGATGGAAGGAAATAAGCACCTTGGAAACTCAGGGGTCTAACCCATGCAAATAAATATCACTCATTTTCCTGTGCGAGTCTCAAAAAATTCCTTTTTCTCATGACATGACAAGGAGCCCATGTCCCCTAACAACAGATGGGGACACAGAGAGCTCCCCACTGATGACACCAGGACTGTAATTCTGACATCTTTGACACTCAATTTTAAAAAAATAGTTCATATATGACTTTAGAGTCCCAGATGACAGTTACTATCAGTTTATTAATATTAAATCCCCCAAACAGTATTGGCACATTCAGCATCAGAAGTCACACAACTGGAGTCTTTCTTGTTAGAGCATGTTTTAACCATTTGCTAAGGTCCCTCTAATAGAATAGGTATAAGAGAATAAAATTCAAGAGAAATTACAGTGCACACATGGACACACACATATTTTCTGTTTTTAAAAGTTACCTAATTGAAACTGTAAAAGCCAAGCTTAGACTTGGCTACTAAATTCAAATAAAGCTAGGCCCTCATTTATTAATACAGACATAATAATTTGGGTCTGTATTGTAGCTATTTAAAAAGATAAACCTAGCCCTGACTGGTTTGGCTCAGTGGATAGAGCCTCAGCCTGTGGATTGAGGGGTCCAGGGTTCGATTCCGGTAAAGGGCATGTACCTGGGTTGCAGGCACATCCCCAGTGGGAGGTGTGCAGGAGGCAGCTGATCGATGTTTCTCTCTAATCGATGTTTCTGACTCTCTCTCCCTCTCCCTTCCTCTCTGTAAAAAAATCAATAAAATGTATTAAAAAATATTTAAAAAAATAAAAAGATAAAACTAGAGATATCTTGAACATAACCCTCCCTTGTCACCCGGGCTCCGCTCTTATGAACTCCTCCTGCTCCAGCCCTCCTCTGGGCTGACACTAGCCCAACTGGCCAGAATCTCCCACTACGACCATCGGAACCTAAAGATCCACTGGTGTTGAAGCCACCTCTTCTTCACATGAAGGAACCAGCTTCCTCCTTCCACTGGGACCTTACCCAGCCTTGCTCTTCTACACCCTGAAAAAGATCAGGCTGGACCTTGCCTTTTGCTAAAGAGACTTATGGAGCTATGGTGGGCTGTCCTAGATACAAAACCATCACTTATGACCTTATTTTTATGGAAACATAGCAAATTTATCTTGGGATGTATGAAGATTAAGTATAATCTCCCAGTGAAGACTGGAGTGGGCAGCCAATAGATGGAGAATCTCATGGATTATGTCCTGAGGGATTCAGAGCCCTACATGTTAAAATAGGGCTTAAATTAGGGTGACCTAATCAAGTATTTTTCTAATATAATAATCATTTATAGTCACTGAATTATTAAAATAAAAAATTAAGAATAAACACAAAAACAAACAATCCAATTAAAAAATGGGCAAAGGACCTGAATAGACACTTCTCCAAAGAGTACACACAGATGGCCAATAGACATATGAAAAGATGCTCAGCATCAGTAATCATCCGAGAGATGCAATGCAAAACTACAATGAGATATCACCTCATGCCTGTCAGAATGGCTATCATCAATAAATCAACAAATAAGAAGTGTTGGTGAGGATGTGGAGAAATGGGAACCCTTGTGCACTGTTGGTGGGAATGCAGATTGGTGCAGCCACTGTGGAAAACAGTATGGAGTTACCTCAAAAAAATTAAAAATGGAACTGCCTTATGACACAGCAATTCTACTTCAGGGTATTTATCCACTGAAACCCTAAATACTAATTTGAAAGAATATATGTACCCCTCTGTTCATTGCAGCGTTATTTACAATAGCCAAGATTTGGAAACAGCCCAAGTACCCATCAGTAGATGAGTGAATAAAAAAGCTGTGGTACATTTACATAATGGAATACTTCTCAGCTATAAAAAGGAAGAAAATTGTACCCTTTGTGACAGCAGGGATGGACCTGGAGAACATTATGCTAAGCGAAATAAGCCAGTCAGAGGAAGACAAGTACCATATGATTTCACTCATATGTGCAATTTAATGAACAAAGTGAACTATCAAGCCCAATAGAGACAGACTCATGGATAAAGAGCAGGCAAACAGCTCTGGTAGAGAGGGTGTTGGGGAGAGGGGTTGAGAAAAAAAGAGAGAGACCTCATGGACATGGACAAAAGTATGGTGATTGCCAGGGCGGGGTGCTGGGGGTAGGGGGTAGGTAGAGGTGGAAGAAGGCATAGAGGGAATACATGGTGATGGAAAAAATAAAATAAAATAGCAGAAAAGTTAAGAATAAGCTAATAAAAATTACAAATTGGTTAAGAGATAAATTTGAGCTAATGCAAAAATTATAATTAATGTTATAAATAATTAGTGATTAAAAACTCAAATAAGTTAAATGTGTCCTTATAAATTCAAAGATAGAGATTTAAAATGTATTTGTATCTATTTAACTCTTTAATGAAAGTTTTTACAAATAACATCAATTATTTTAAAAGGCTGATTTAAAGTCTTCACTCCATTTGGTTTTCTGCATAAGGGCTTTAATACATGCATTTTATAGAACACATTTACATACACAGTGAGAACTGGCTACTGCAATTCTTTCTTAACCAACAGGTTAGTAACTAGTATAAACTATGATTACATATATGAGAATGGAAGACTGCCTAAGTTCAACTCTTTAGGTTCCACCACTTCCTGAGGTTCTTAAGCAAATTATTTTGCATCTTGGTTTATTCATCTGTAAATGGGAGTAACTGGTGTAAGTACCTACCTCATAGAATGATCAAATGGGACAATCTATATACTTAGAACAGAATTTGGCATACATTAAACACTCATTAAAAGTCAGATATCACTAGGCTTGCTTTTTATTGTACAGATTTTCAACAACTCAAAGACACACCAGAGCCTTGTAATTACTGTGGCACTAAGTGGATATGTCACTCCCTGGCTCAAATCCTACCAGTGGCTTCCTATCACACCTGGGCTAAAATTCAAAGTCCCCATGAACGAAGTGAACTACCAAGCAAAACAGAGACAGACTCATGGATAAAGAGCAGGCAAACAGCTCTAGTAGAGGGTGTTGGAGAGAGGGGTTGAGAAAGAGCGAGCGAGCGAGAGAGAGAGAGAGAGAGAACTCATGGATATGGACAAAAGTATGGTACATGACCTGGCTTATAGTTCTCTCTCAGACCTCACTGCCAGGTTAGGTATTTTTGTACCTGCTATTCCCTCTGCTTTAAACACCATCCACAGGCCTTCACTTCACATGGTCTTCTGTTTATATGTCACTGCAGAAAGGTCTTTCCTACCAACTCCATCCAAAGCACTTTCTGCCATTCCTTCCACTAGCGCTTTATCTTCTTTCCTGCTTTATTTTCCTCTATAGTTGTAATTAGTGCTGGCCTCACATTATAGGTATTTATGCATTTGTTTTTTAATACATCTTCCCCACTAGAATGTAAGCTCCATGCATTTAGAAAATGCATGTTATTTACACATAGCTATATCCTACATTCCTAAAACTGCCTGCATTTAGGAGGCTCTCAATAAATAGCTGTCAAACAACTGAATTAAGTAACTAAACAAGATACAAATATGTATAACATATGGTCTATCTCCTTAAGGGGTTACACTCTTTTATGGAAGAAGAAACATTGACAACTATTATAATACCCTAGAGGCCCAATGCACAAAATTTGTGCAAGGGGCTTGGCCCTTGCAGCTGCAGCAGCTTGCCTCAGCCCTCACAGCCCCAGCTTCATCTGGAAGGTCGTCTGGAAGGTCGTTCAGCTGTCCAGTTTAATTAGCATATTATGCTTTTATTATTATAGATTGCCTCACTCACTTTAAATTTTGAAGTGATTGCTAAAGTGAGTGTTAGTTTTTATCTTCATCCAAGAGTTAACTGTTAGATTAAAAAAGCCTGTTCTGTACATTCATTAAATTGAGAACAGAGGTAACAACAGTGTTCATCTAGTCTCTGGTAGTCAAACTATGTCTTGTGCATCACGAAGTACATGCTTAATTGTAATTGGAATGCGGCTAACAAATATTTCATTTGACAGATCTACTCAGACAAGGCTAATATGCAGTTGTAATTCAGATGCATTGCTTTTCTATTCATTTAATCATCTAAACAGGTGAATGAGAAGCTCTGAGTCATAATCTTGTCTGGTACAGAGATGCTGAGGAGGGGGAGGGAGAAGCAAGTGGCTGTAGGAACTGACTCCACTGAGAGCATGAGGCTCACATTCCTGAAAACTAGTTGGTGACACAACTCTACCCTTCATTTATACAAGGAATGAGACAGATCTCCTTCCCATCTGTATAAAACCCACAGGCTTACTTTGATGCATTAGAGAAAGAACAACTAGCAAAGAAAAAAAGTGAAAGTATCAGACTGAGAAGACACCATCTCTCCTAAATTGTAAGGCTTTTGAGTGTTCCCATTCAACTGTAGCTGCTTTTACACTTAATCCCAACTAGATCAATAAATGGCTCTCAATGCTTGTTTTCCTCAGGACTTCTGGCTAGTCCTGATGATCAAACAGCAGGACTTATACTTGCTAATTATGCAAAAATTCTTGGTAAAAAAAAAAAAGAGGTAGAAAAACACTGGAATTCATTACGATTTTCAAAGCAGCAACAATCTTTGACTCACACAACACTAATTAAAGGAGCCACAGCTGCTGATTCTTTGGAGGCTGCCTCTGAATCCATTTTTGTTGCAATTAGTAAGGTTCCAGCTGCACCTGATGCCATAGGAAACATGGAAACAAACAAAATCTTTGATATCTTTCATGTTTGCTTGCACTTGAACTATAATTTTTTTAAAATGTAGAAATTAATAATTTCTTAAAAGAAATTATTTTACAATCCAATGAATACATTTATTAATCACTATTCCAGGTGTTCTGCTGCTTGAAATTGTTGAAGTTGTATGCTAGTATGCTGGCCCAATGACCTGGTTACATTTCACAAATTATTGGACATAAGGATGTTTGTTTCAACTAGATTTTAAGATTATGAAAACTGGTATATTTTCATTTATTTAAAATCCTATGTTTATTGAAAGATTAAAAGTGATGAACTACAAAATATACTATTTGCTACAGTAGGGATTATTAATGCTTTTTAAAATTCTATGTTAATTGTCTTAGAAACCTCAGAAATTGAGTGCTAACATATGAGAAAAAAGGCTAACTTTTTACAACTTCAATTATATTAAGTAATAAAAATTTTCTGATCACACACACAATTTACTTTCCTCAGGAGCAAATACAGTGGGGCCTTGACTTACGAGTTTAATTCATTCCGAGACCTAGCTCGTTAAGGGGCTCATTAACTCAAATTACTCTATCAACTCAATGTAAAAAAATCGGCGGAGAGACAGCTGGTATCTCAAAAAACTCCTTAGTTGGGACACTCGTAAGTCAAGGCCCCACTTTATACCAATTCATGGTCAATGAACACAATTTTTGTAAAGGGTCATAGTCAAACCCATTCATTGTTTTAAAAAAAGCCTTCCAAAAGCAGTAAACAAAATGATTGTGTAGTTAATGTTTTACACCATCAATATATCTTAGTTTCAGATAGATCTCTCACACACAGACACCACCTATATCAGGGAACGCATAATCCTGACTTCATCACTCACTAGCTATGTGGCCTTGTAGCTATTTTACCTCACTCTGCTTCAGTTTCCTAGTCTACAAAATGGGTGATATTATCTACCTCAGAGGGATGTTTTCCAGAATAAATAAATAAGACATATTTCCTGACATCTAATGAGTACAGTTAAACCTTGATTCTCAAATGTCTCCCATCTCGAACAATTCAGTTCTCAATCAAGTTGTTTACGGAAAACATGTCTCCATTTGGAATACAACTTCAGTTCTTGACCTGGCAACCCGTTCATGCGGATGTTATCAAAAAGCTTCTCTCAGGTCACAAACAAAGGAGAGAATGTATGTCAGTTTACTGCTAAATCTTATGTTGTTAACATCTCAGAAAATTGTGCTATGAATATTTTTTTCTTTCATTGCTGGTGAAATGGATGATTAGCACAACTTTGAAACATAAAAAGGCCATCAAGGGCGCTAATATTGCTAAGGGTATGAAAGTGCTCACCAAACAAAGATCACAGGCAATGGAAGAGACAGAAAAACTGTTGATTTGTATAAACAAAAAGCAGTTAGCTGGTGGCAGTATTTCAGAGGCAATGGCATGTGAACAACTGAAGCTGCTGCACGCTTGGAACGAATGCAGAAAGTGATTTAAGGCCAGTAGGAAGTCGTTCAATAAATTTAAGAAGTGAAGTGTTTGTTTATAGATTAAATGCTACATTAGACATGTTCTGTATATAAGAAAGGTTAAAGCAGGGAATGATTTGGGGATCTGGAACGGATTAATTCACTTTACTTCATTTCTAACGGGGAAAAATGATTTGGTTTTTGAATAAACCGCGTCTCAAACAGCCTTCCAGAATGAATTAAGTTCGAGAACCAAGGTTCCACTGTACTGAACAAATACAAAGCATTACAGTTATCCACTTTGTATTGAGAATCTGCTACTTCCTCTTGATAACCATACACCCTACTTCTGCCTTTTAGTACCAGAGCTGCCTAGTATTAACAGGGTTGCGCAGCCAAAAACCACATGTGCCAGTCCCACCTGGACATGTCTAAGTTCTGGTCCGTGGGTGTGGGCAGGAATGATGTGTGCGCCCCCCAGAAAGGCAGAGGGTTGCCCTCCAGGCTCTTCTCCCTCTTGTGCGAGCCTGGTTATGCAGTGGTGACACTCAGGGGATAGAGTAGCACTGAGAGAAGGTCTCCCAGCACCTTCGCCCTCCCTGGATCTGTCACCTGCTAGCTAGGCCTTCTGTATTTGAAAAAATAAACTTCTCACACTGTGTAAGCTGTAATTTTTTGATTTCTGTTAAAGTGGCTACATCAATACACTAATTAATGCTTAGACATTTACTCATTTTTCAATTATAAAAGTCTATAGCAAGGCATCTTAATATTTACAGCCATTCTCTTCCATATTGATTATTTGATGTCAAGTACTAGTGAGGGACAGACCATTTCCTCTTGCTCTGATTTTAACACTCACAGATGGGGAAACGAGGCAGGAAAGATAAAACAAGGCCTAATAGTCTGGGCAATCTGCAGCCAGCTTGTAACTAACATCTTCCCCAGCAAGGGCACAGAGCAAATAGTTAAAGAAAAACTCCCTAATGAGAGAATGCAGAGAGGGAGGGGGAAAGGAAAAAAGGGCAGTTTTACTCCCTAGGCGGAGGAGCCAGCAGTCTCAAGGCTTGGCAAGATAAAGTTGCCAGGTGCTTTCATGAATTCTGGGGAGGCCACAACAAAGTAAAAAAGGGGTGGGGGGACCTTGAGAATGAATCTGTACCAAAATAGTCAGCAGAAGAATTTCAAGAACTATAGACAGGAGGGTATATAACACCTCAGACCACCACCCAACTTGCTCTTCAGATTAGCTGAGAGCCCTTCTGTGCTTCATAAGCCAGATATATAGGTTTGCTTTGCTTTTTCAATAAAGGTGCATGCTTTAATTGCGTTAATAAATTGGCTTTTCACAATGCAGTCAAGGTCTCTCATATAAACTCATTTATATGAGAAGACAAGGATCAAGGTTGGGGACAGCCCTCTCCCACTGACTCCGGGGGCTGTCCTGTCTGGGAACAGCTCTCGGGTGTCGGCGAGAGGTGCCTATAACAAACACATCCACCTACCAGCCTTAGGTAGTTCTGCAGCACCTGAAGAGGGATCATAGATGTGTACGTCACACTACTGAGGCAGCCTTCCTGAGGACCTGCAAGAAGGAAAAATACAGAGGAGCATTGGCTCTGGTTGCCGGATTCAATATTTTACTGTTTATAAGCAAATGTTAGCAGAGCTTAGTTCCAATCCTCGGAAAGTTCTAGCCTTGCCCGGCATTAATGCACAGGTCTGGGGGTCTCCCTTATTTTTCATTTTTTAAAATATATTTTTATTTATTTCAGAGAGAGAGAAAGAAACATCAATGATGAGAGAAAATCATTGATCAGCTGCCTCCTGCATGCCCCACACGTAGGATCAAGCTTGCAACCCGGGCATGTGCTCTGGCCAGGAATCAAACCATGACCTCCTGGTTCATAGGTCGATGCTCAACCACTGAGCCATGCTGACCAGACTGGGGTCTCCCTTTAGGTCTCTTCTCTAACTCCCTCCCTCCAAACCCCCTCCCATAAGTTCTGCTATTCTCTCAATACACTGCTTGAGCCCAAAGGGATTTTCTAGGATGGTCTCACACTTTTTTTTTAAACCTCAATAAGTATAGTTAAAACAACAAAATCAAACTTTATTACTTGAAACTGTAAAGATTCCATTCCCAAGTCTAGGAAGTACATGGTGATATCTATAGCCTTCAATTTCCTTGTACATAAAAATGAGGACAAACAGAAATATGTATCCTCTTGGGTTGTTATAAGGGTTTAGTGAATTTATACTTTTAATGTGCCATACACAACAGGGCGTACTCACGACACATTAATTTGTACCATTATAATGATCATATTAATCATACACTGTACTTGACAGTAACAAACTTAACTTTCTGTCACTCTCTTAGCACACCAGTTTGGCCTCTGGTCTATTCCTAATGAGATGCAATCAAAATCATAGGAATCAACAATCCAGACATCGCCACCGGTGTCAACAACTTGGCTTTTGATTTTTCCTCTCCTTGTTCCAAAAACACTGATTAGTTAGCAGTGGGAGTCCTATACGCATGGCTAGAGAATGCAGGACAAAAACATGCAGGTTTAAGAACTGGTACTTCGAAACAATCATAAAAGTTGACAATCATAGCAGTCAACGTTATCTCAGTTTGGAATATCTTTACCTGACAAAAGCACAGTGACTTGCTCTGCTTTATTCTTTTTAATGAATTCCCACGGGGGCAGGGTATGGCTCTGACCCACTGACCATGGCACATTTCCTAGTTCAAAAAAATGAAAATGTCAGGAGAAGATGAAAAGGAATTTTTCTTATAAGGGTTGATGCATGATCTCCTCTGTGAGAACTCTAAGGACTCCAAAGGCATGTACAGAATTTGTGAACGGTCACAGGGAGTTAACTTTTGTTGAAGGTCAAGAGGAAGACCTTCAAACTACAGGCTTCTCCAAAGCGGACCTAAAGAGGGACTTTCGTAGATCTTCCAGTGCCTGCTTCATAAAGGCCACGCACTCTGAACCCGGTCCCGGCCTCCCTCTCCAGCAAATCTTTAGATTCCAGAAAGCACACACACATAACCTCAGGTGCTCAGGATAAGAGAAGCCTTCCCAGAGTCTGGGCCTTCTTGAGAACTTGTTTTCCTCTCTTCCCTCCCACAGATCAATTCCTAGATACCCATCCTCAGCATGTCCTAACATACAGGTGCCTACCCCACCTGTAACTTCCTGTTATCTGTTGGCCTGGGTCCTTTTAATCTAGCTTGGGTTATCAACACAGTGAAATCCCTTATATGCATATATTAATAACAATAATAGTGTCGTTACAATTATTCGTGGGTACAGCCAGGTGCTAAATGAAGCCCAGCAACCACAAACATCAATGCTTTTAGACCTGGAATTCTACCGGAGTGCCTCACCCTCACTGATGAGTATGAACAGAAACCGTGGCTCAGAGGGAAATCTACCCACTGGTTGTGAATACCCAGTTGCCTTTGTCAGTTTCCAGATTAACTGGATGAAGGCTGATGTAGGGGCCCATTACCTTCAAAACATGGCTGTGCTGACTTCATTTATTAGACCCCTAAGGCTAACCTACCCCTTGAATAACACTCCGTTTAATGGGCAAAATGTGACCCAGAGAATCATTTCTGATTTCTTTTCTTAATGCAATTATTTAACTATATGTATTTTGTGATAATTATGGTAATCTTAATAAAAATTATTGCCAACGAGCCATAAAATGCCGAAGAGCCATAAAATGAAGTTGTGAATAATTTGCTTTATTTATTCTTTATATATTTATTGACTTCAGAGTGGGAGAGGTACAGAGATAGAAACATCAGTGATGAGAGTGACTCACTGATAGGCTGCCTCCTGCACGCCCACACTGGGGATCGAGCCCTGGCTGTGCCCTGACCAGGAATCGAACCGTGACCTCCTGGTTCATAGGTTGACGCTCAACCACTGAGCCATGCTGGCATGGCTGTGAATAATTTACTTTAAAATCTAGTAGTAATATATGTTTTGAAAGTGAATTAGCATTTGTGAGTGAACTGACAAAGGCACTTTTTACCATAACAAGCCTACACATTAATAGCATGGTGAAAAGCACCCTTCCCTCAAACTGGACCATGCTTTTGCAACATGGTGCTGTTGAAAGTGTGCAGGCTTTCCTACCAGTCCTGCCTCATTCGCTCGTTAGCTGTGCCTTCAGGAAGGTCATCGTGTAACTTGTCTAGCTATCTGTACAATGAGCCTGTTGCAGGGATCCACTGAGGTGCTGCTATAAAGCGCCCAGCACAGGTTTGGCACAGTGGCAGCAGGTTCCTGCAGATGTTTGTTCTCCTGGTTTAAGAGAAAAGAAACTAACCAGGGATAACTAGCCTTTACAGAGCCCTTATTATGCTCACGAGAAAGCAAATGTTATTTTCAGAAGGTCCTCAGAGGCTATTTCATGGAGCCTATTGAACGGGAATAGCCAGTTATCATCCTAATTCATCCCATGTGGGAGCTTTGAATATATCTTCATTAAAATGCTTTTTCCAATTCTAGACTTCATTAAGACTCCTGTCCTTGGAGGTAAGGTGTTAATGGATTACAGGTATCCTGGAATAGCCCAAATACAAATTTGGAGCTGTGTTCAGAACCTGTGCATTAGCAAGCAGCTGTAATGTGGTTAGTTTCACGCATTTATCTAGAAGAGCAAGTGCAATCACAATACCACACCGAGGACTTTCATGTTCTTTACTCTCTGAGTATCATCTGAGGCATAAACGCATTTATGCTATTGTTATGTAATGGCTGCATTGTGAATACTCAAGTGTCAGCACCAGCAGCTGCCACAGTGAGTTTTTAATGTGTGTAATCAGTAAATTAAGTCTCAGGTTATGAAGCCCATAAACATAAGTGAACCTGAAAATCTAACTTCCCCTTCATTGCAGGATTGTTGATACCTAGCATGATGGATTGCACACTGCTTGCACTGAGGCCGATGCTGGAGCTAGTGGTGTTATTGTCCGTCACATCTTCCAGACTCCACCATTCATCAGAAGAGATGGCTTTGAAATGACTTGTCAGAGCTTGACTCATTGCTTTTGAAAAATCATCCCAGGATGTCTGTTTGCGGATACTTAGAGCATCTATTGTATTTTCACATTCAAAGTCACTGGAACTATAGTTGCCTGGTTGAATCTCACCCACTGAAATCCTTAAGGGTATTTTAAGAGCATCTGTTAGAAGAATAAGGCAATTAGCAATTTAAAAAATTCTGATAGAAAAACAGCAAAATGATTCTATGAAATAAGCAAATGTGAACATTTTATAAGCAAACAGAAGGGCAGCTTCAATACTTCTTTAAATAACATTAATTCAATGTTATTAATACTGGAGTACACTTTGGTCTTTCATCTATATCCTCACGCTTTCTTTGGAACCAGGTTGCTTGAACTGATTATCTTTCCTTGTATCTTTGGCCTTTTCTACTTCATTGACTCTTTCCCTTCAGCAAGATTCTCAAGTTCTTTAAAAAAAATCTGAGAAAATTAGGGCCCTCTCTGGACCCTGAATTCTCTGTATTGTCCATTCTCTTCACCTTCATTGAGGCAGATTATAGAAACATAAACAACATGTATATAAAAGAAACTACAGCGTGAGTCTACAGGGGCATAGCAGGGCTGTTGAGGATAGGACATTGTGGATACCACTATTCATAGGGTTGCCAGGAGTAGGAGCTGACTCGATGGCCTGTAACATACACATAGTTCTATAGGTCAGTGTGCTTAGGATGGTGGCTTCAGCCATACAACCTTGTTCTCAGCCTCAAGGTCAGCCTTCTAGTAGCTGGGAGAGCTTACCTTGATCTCTCTATACCCCAATTTCTTCTATAAAATGGAAGGAAAGTACAATCAAGGTGTGTACATTTTAAATGAATTTAACATACAATTACATGGTAAGTACTAGTAAGAATTTGATAAATGGCAGACAGTGCTTCTAAAATGATCTTTCTAATCTCTCTCTGACACCAACTGACTGAGGTCCCACCTAGGTGGGCAGCACTCCCTGCACTTCCATCCTTACAAACTGAATTATATGCTTAGTCACATGTGATTATTCCCAAATCCTCTGTCTGCTAACAAATATGCTTAAGTCCTCAAACACTAGAAATCATATGTGAAGCATGAAAGGGGTGGTCTGTTAAAACAAGAACAATATGTGGAACTTCAATCATAGAAATACACTAAAATGAAGACTTCTACCCAAAAATTAGTGAAATATCACTTCATATGCTTTAAATTAAAATAAAATGTGCATTTCCCATGATCCCCTTCTTAAACTGGCTTCTCCCATTAACTGACCAACTTGTGGATAATTTTATTTTCAGGTTGTCAATTATCAGTCCTCATTTTACTTACCACCACCATCTGACACAATTGATGTCTCTGTGCTCACTGATGTACACTTCTACTGGATGTCCTCATGTCAGACCTCACTGGTCACTCTTTATTGTTGTCCCTTTATTGGTCCCTCCACTTTTTCCAGATTTCTTAATGACAGAGTGTTGGAAGGCTCATTTTTCTCATTTTTTTCTATCTGTGTTCACTTCCTTGGTGATCTCATTCAGGCCTCTGACTTGAAATATCACCTATAGACTGCTGATTCTCAGATTCGCATATCGAGCTCATACTCATCTCTAGAATTCTTGCTGACTTGACATCTCCACGTAGTTCCACCAAACAGACAGCTCAGATTCATACACCCCAAGCTGAGCTTCTGGTCTTCACTAGCAAAAGCTGCTTCACCTGCAGCCTTCCCCTGGACAGCTGACAGCAACTCCATCCTGCCAATTGGTTGCTCAGGCTGAAAACCTGGAGTTTTCCACAAATTCCTTCTCTCATACTTTAAAAATTAGTTTCCAATTACAGTTTATGTTCACTATCATTTTATATAAGTTTCACTCCCCTCTCTCATACTTCAATTTCAACCCAGCAGAAGGTTCTCTTGGCTCTATCTTCAGCTATATCAGAACCAAACCACTTCTTGCTAACTCTTCGGCTACAATCCTAGATTGAGTCCTCATTATTGTCTCTTACCTAGAATGCTACATCAGTGAACTAAGAAGTCCTCTGATTCTACCTGTGACTTCTTATAGCCTATTCTCAACAACACAGTCAGTGAGCTACTAACATGTACTTTAGATCCTGTCACTTCTATACTCAAACATTGACATGGCTCCTCCGTAAGTCCCTCTGATGCTACATTTTCAACAAGATCAGGATCCTAGCCCCACCACAACCTGGAACTTCTCTGACCTGCCTTCCTTCTTCTCTCCCCTTGCTCATTCTAACCCAGTCACTCTGGCAGTTCCTCAGACATGCAGGTATGACCCTACCTTAGGGCCTCTGTCCACCAGGATGTTTGGCCTGGAAAGTTCCTCACCTCCTTCGAGTGTTTGCTTTGGTATCAGTGAGGCAACCCTGTCCATCATTTTAAAAACTGAAACTTCCAAACCCATTTTAAAAATTCCCATTCCCAACCCTCCCAACCTCCTTAATGTTTTCCATAGTGCACAATACCATCTTACATACCCTAGAATGAATTAGCTATGTCTACTGGATTGGGTGATAATCTCAACATAAGAGGTCATACATACTATTTTGTATGCATGAACCACAAATGAAACTTTCATAAAATGTGCTGAGAGCACATATTCTTCAAGTTGGAAGGAACCAAAAAGATCACCAATTATCTTCATAGACAGGTAGGCAAATAGATGTGGAGAGACAACTGACTTGCCTGGGTTCATACAACCAGCTAATGGCAAAGTATCCAGCCATGATTTCTCATACCCTGTCAGACATGTCTACAAAGACAACCTAAGTCAGAAGAAAAGAGTGATACCCTAAGTCAGAAGAATGACTTAGAATGCTTTCCTAGGTTAAGTAAAATACAAGGAAGATCTTGCATTATTTGAATAGCAACTCATTCTGTAAAAAGCAATTCTACATGGAAAAATAATTACCACAGTTGTCATCAATAAAGTGTTTTTATAACAGCTTGGGTTCAAAGAAAGCTAAACAGAGAATGAGAAACTGAGTTGCACGAATATTTTACCCATGGACCCAGAGGCCCTGCTTTGTGGATGCAGGATGAACAGTGGGGCTGTGAAGGCACTCACTCAGATTCTCCAGCAGATGCTTGCAGTCATCAGTGGCCACATCATGTGCAGTCCGACCGCACTTATCTCTCCTTTCTGGCTCAAGCCCGCCATGCCTACACAGAATTTCTAGGCAATTCTGTAAAGACAAGAGCTCTATTACCTTCCGTCCAAATTAAGAGACTTGAGCTAAAACCCCACGGGAAAAGTCATTTGCCCACAGCAAACAAATCAGGAATTCCCCAGCAACTCAAACTAAACGATGTCCCAAAATGAACAGCAAAGAATGCTTCACTGAACTGTGAATCACAGGATCAAAACACTGCTCCACAGAACAGCGTCTTATGTTTCAAGAGAAAAAAATCAGTTTGCTAATCACTCAATTTGCAGAGTGAAATTAGGAAAGAAATTGACTTTGGCAGACAGTATCCCTCAATGTTAATTTCACAACATAAAGCAAAAGGGCTTTTGCTACAACTGGATGCTGCTTGCTGAATACTGGACTATGAGCTGCTTTCCTGATCATGTGAGTGTGGGACTCCAATTTTAACAATTCTGTCCCAGAGTCTTCGTAAGCACTTTTTAAAATTTCAGATCTTATTGTGTCTGTTTTGCTTTTTTTAAATATTAAATATATAAAGACCATGTTGGTTGTATTTTGAGAAAAACATTCCCAATAGATATTGAAGTTATGTTCCCTCTCTTTTTCAGCTTTTCTTCTTTTATGCTGCTTAAGGAAATCTTCACTCAAAAAATATCAGTAACAAACTGACTCTTATTTTCAAAACCAAAGTAGAAATAAATGCAAACATTTCTAATAAATAACTGTCCAGCAGGATGTTACCTTCGGATATTTACCAAGGAACTCTACCAGCTCAACTTTTACCACATTATGTTTTGTTTCCTGATTTCCCATAAAAAGAAGCACAAAACTGAACAGACCAGAATCTATGGCAGTGATGGCGAACCTATGACACGCGTGTCAGCGGTGACACGCAAACTCATTTTCTGGTTGATTTTTCCTTGTTAAATGGCATTTAAATATATAAAATAAATATCAAAAATATAAGTCTTTGTTTTACTATGGTTGCAAATATCAAAAAATTTCTATAGGTGACACGGCACCAGAGTTAAGTTAGGGTTTTCAAAATGCTGACACGCCAAACTCAAAAGGTTCGCCATCACTGATCTATGGCAAGGAACTAACAACCAAAACAAGCAACATCCTTCTCATCATTTCCCTAAACACACACACACACACACACACACACACACACACACACACACACACTTTCTGTTTGGCAAAACATACTTTTTTTATGTGAATATTTTACTGAAGCATATAGTATTCGCATAGAAAGTACACAAGTATTCAGCCTGAAGAATGATCACAAAGTACAATACTTGTGTAAGGAGCACTTTGTAAGCGTTCATCTCAATCTCTAGCCCCCTCCCTTCTCTCCCCATCTTCCCCCACCACCTGTGCCCCCTAGGTATCTACTGTTCTGATTCTAGTATTAGAGATTGGTTAGCTTGCTAATGAACTTTATATAAATGGTATCATTCTGCAGGCACACTTTTATATTTGGCTTGTTTCAGTCAACATAATGTCTATACAATTTATCCATGTGTTGGGAGTAGTCATTGTTCATCTTTTTGTTTTGCACTTTTGAAAATTACCATGTGGCACTCTCTAATGTCAATATACCACAATTTCCTTACTTACCTAAGCTCTTATGGATGGACATTTGGGTCCTACTATGAAAATTCTAGCACAAGTCCTTTGGTAGATACTATGGTCCACATTCCTGTGGAGTGTATGAACCAGAGTTGGACTGCTGGGTCACAAGGTATGCGTATGTTCTATGTTAGTATATATTGCAAAGCGCTTTCAGAAGTGGCTACAGCAATTTCCACTCCCCCCAGGAGAACATGTACGTTCCAACTGCCTCATATTGCCCCCCAAACATACTTGAAATGCAACCAGAATTCACAAGGAAGTACAGGAAATCCCTAAGGGCTAGAAAGAAAACCAAGGAGTAAGCTGAAACCACCAATTAAGTAAAATTTGAACAGGAAGCCAGTGCTGGTTCAAGAGCAGAGCTGGTGTAGAGACTACTTTTGGATTCTGTGGCGACTGGAGACTAGCCCTTGGACCCACAAAATGGAGCAGAACCAGAGGACCCCTGGGTAGAGACAACCACCTGCCTGAAAAGGGAATCAGCCAGGACACCTGATTCTCACCGCCCCTCCCAGGTGGGAGGGGTTTCCTCTATGACTGTAATCGCAGTCTGGCTTTGTGGGGCTGGGTTCAGATTTAAGAAGTCACTAACTCAAGAAATTAAGTGAAATCAAAGCCAATATATAAATAACAATTCTAATAAAACCGTTTATTAATTTTCACAAGACCTGTGAATGCATAAGATAGTGAGAAATTCAGAAATGTCAATTTAGAGATTAACTCTGAAATGAGGATTAAGTAGAATGCAGTCTGAGCACTAAACTTTGTGAATTCCCAGATTATAAAAGAGAAAAACAATACATTACTTATGCAAGTTAGCACCTACAGCAAAAGCAGGTAAAAGACAAAACAGACTTGGATTATAACCCTGCCAATATAAATTATTTTATCTATGTTTTTGGTAAACCATTTAACATTTTTTGCTTCAGTTTCCTTATCTACGTTTAAAATATTTATGTTTCATAGAGTTGTTATGTGACTTACAGAAAAGATGCATACAAAGCTCTCATATTCTCAGCACTTACTAAACTCTTGATATTTATTAGCTGCTGTTATTATAATCAACATAATCATCACCAATTAGAAAATAGCCTGAATATTCATCACATCAACAAATGTCACTGATCTCAATATAATTCTGGTTGATGTTACTTTAAATTACAAACAGAAATGATAAAAGATGTAACCCAAATCTACAAGATTTTAATTTCTGATCCATAAAGAATGTTATATATAATTTGTATTATGGCTCAGTTAAGTCAGTGGGCAATATATGCAAGCAGTGACTTTCTCTCTTTTTTTTAATATATTTTATTGATTTTTTTACAGAGAGGAAGGGAGAAGGATAGTTAGAAACATCGATGAGAGAGGAACATCGATTATCTGCCTCCTGCATACCCCCCACCGGGGATGTGCCCGCAACCAAGGTACATGCCCTTGACAAGAATCGAACCGTGGGCCCTTCAGTCCGCAGGCCGACGCTCTATCCACTGAGCCAAACAGGTCAGGGCAAACAGTGACTTTCTCTTTAATGAAGCACAAAATGCCAGAAAGATAATAGGATATCATATATCAAAACACTGCTACAGGTGTGAATTCTACAGCAATACGCTGGCTCAGTGGTGAACACAACTGCTGTGTGACAACAGCTACAACTACTTTACCAGCACTTAGTGCTCATCAATCCACACAACTTTATGAAAGAGGTACGAAGCATGTGCCAGGTGCTATGTTAGAACCATGGACTGTGGCAATGAATAAGATAACAGTTCTGCTCCTTACGGAGGAACACAAAATGTAGCGAAGTTAGACATGGGGCAATTGTACACAGGAAAGGGGGCTGTTGCAATGATGGACAAAATTTTACTATGTGGAGGAGGTGGAGGAGGGGAGGTGAAGAAAAGAATCTAAGGTCATTCCTGCTAGGTGGCATTGTGTGAAGAGGATAAATGTTGTGATGCTAGTCCCTGTTTCTGGAAATGGATTTCCCAGGGGCCTCAATGGGGCAGGGTGTCCTATACTAGTAGAAGAGCAAGAGATCTAGATGCGTTCAAGCCAAAGTCCTAGTCACCATACAGATACATCTGCAATAACAGGGGCTTAAAGGAGCAGCAGCGTAGGCTTCAGCTTTTACTTCCGCTCACATCCCATGTACCCGGACTTAGGTAGGTGGCCACCGTTACCTCAGTGGAGGCTGCAGAAGGCAAGTCTTTATTTTGGGTGGTCAGGGGCCCCTCTGAAAACTGCAGGATCCGTTATTACAGAGGAAACAGTAGAAGAGATGGTGAGGGCCAATGAACCAACTCTACCATGGCCCTTTAAGGAAAGCTGAGGAACAAGGGGCCAGTGCCAAGGGGACTAAGTAGAAACCCCTAGTCCAGTGGTCGGCAAACTCATTAGTCAACAGAGCCAAATATCAACAGTACAATGATTGAAATTTCCTTTGAGAGCCCAATTTTTTTAACTTAAACTATATAGGTAGTTATTGTTATTAACTTAATTAGGGTACTCTAAGCTGGCCTTTGCTAAAAACATCCTGAATCTGATTGAGGTACGTTCGCTGAGGTCAACCCCTTCCAACTCGCCCATCCACACTCGTCTTGTATACTTGTTTTGTCTATCTCCTTTCGTTCATCCTCTCTATATGGCCACCCCCCACTTCTTCTAACGCCACTTCTTAAAATAGACTCGGCCAGGCCGAAAACCTACTTCTGCGCATGGGCCACAAAGTTTCATCGCACTGTATGTGCGCGCCCGCACGTGGTATTTTGTGGAAGAGCCACACTCAAGGGTCCAAAGAGCCGCATGTGGTTTGCGAGCCGCAGTTTGCCGACCACTGCCCTAGTCCAAAGAGCTAAAGTCAGAGTCAAGGCAGAGAGCTGAGAGTCTGAGACCGGACAGAGGGAGCAAACGTGAAAGCAGTTTGCAGATGTCCAGGAGGTAAGGTCCAGTGCAGGTTCTGAGAACAACCTTGGGTGTGAGTGTATCGTTTTGCAGGGCAGGGGAGCTCAAGGCTGTAAAAACGGGAAGTGATGGCATAAGCCAAAAAGTAGATTTTGGGGTGAGTGGTCAGAAATGAAGAGGGCTGGAGTCAGCTGCGGAGGGCTGAGTGCTGAGGAGTTTGGATGCTTCTCTGTAGGCATGAGCATATGTTCAGGTAGCCAGTGGTATGGTCGGCTCAGCTCTGAAAACCAGCTGGTGCATTTGGAAGATATATTCGAAAGAAACAGGGTGATAGGAAGGAGATCGGTTAAAAAGAATGAATTGATTCAACAAACATTTAGTACTTTTTAAAAAATATGTTTTTATTGATTTTAGAGAGAGAGGAAAGGAAATGGAGAGATAAAAAGATCGATCGGCTGCCTCCTGCACACCCGCTACTGGGGATCGAGCCCACAACCCGGGCATGTGCCCTGACCACAGCCTGAGAATTGAACCAGCAACTTCTTGGTGCATGGGATGACACTCAGTCCACTGTTTGGCTGGGCAAACAATTGGTACTTTAGGGCTGGAAAGTCTGCTGGGCACAGCATATACAAAGATGGAAAAGTGATTTGGGGAAGGAGGCAGAAAGGGAGAGAGGCATGCAAACAATTACAGTTTTGAAGTTCAAGCTCTCCAAGTGTCAAGAGGAGCCCTGGGAATATCTCACTCCCGGAAGCCAAGACTTCAGCTGAGATGTTTTCCAGGCAGGGAGGGGTCAGGACAGGAGAGGAAGCCACTTGAGGTAATGGGAACAGCAGATGCAAAGGCTGGCAGAGCAGAGAAAGCGCGGGATGTCTGCACAGCAGCTGGCAGCGCATGGTTAGATCACAGAATGCATGAGGGGAGGAGACAGGAGGTGTGCTCGAGGAGGTAGACTGAGGCCAGGCCAGGAAGGGACCTATCTGTCATGATAAAGGTGACATTTATCCTGGAAGTGACAGAGCCTTGTAAAAACATTAAGCAGGTAAATGACATGACCGTGTTCCCTGTTAGAAAGGCCCCTTGCATGGCAGTGTAAAGAGTGGAAGTGACTGGCTGAGGAGACCCCGCTAGGCGCCCGCACAAGTCCAGACAGCAGATAATGAGGGTGCCTCATGGGGCACGGAGGAGGCAACATATTCAAAATTCATTTATCAAAGAATAAAATCTAGAGTTGTATTGATCAACTGAAATCATTAAATTAGGAAGACTGAAGAAGTACACATAGTGGCAGGTGATGTTTTTGGATTCAGGGGAAGAACAAGAGATGCAGCAGACTGGCTAAGGAGCATGACCGTGGGAGCCCAAGGATTCACCCACTTGGAACTGTTTGGTAGAAGCACAAACGAATTTTGTCATCAACAAGGTTGCCATATAATTTTCTAAACTGGGACACTTTTAAGTGTAAAAAGTTAATAATAGCCTTAACCAGTTTGGCTCACTGGATAGAGCGTCGGCCTGTGGACTGAAGGGTCCCAGGTTCAATTCCAGTGAAAGGTATGAACCTTGGTTGCAGGCACATCCCCAGTGGGGGGTCTGCAGGGGGCAGCTGAATGATGTTTCTCTCTCATCAATGTTTCTAACTCTCTATCCCTCACCCTTCCTCTCTGTAAAAAGTTAATAAAATATATTTTTTAAAAAGTTAATAATAACAGTTATTAATAACACTGGGATGACAGGCATAATAAAGGACTGTACTGGCCAGACCGGGAAGTCTGTTCCTCTAGTTACTAAGGAAATGCCCTATAAATTGTCCATCTTGGATAGAACTTTCCTGGATGGATTCAGGAAACAGTAAGTTGGGCCAGAGGGACAATTTTGGAATTTCTAATAGATTGTATCTTGGGGATCAATAAGATCATTCAAGCGAGAAAGTACAGAGTGAGGAGAACAGGGTCAAAATCCAGGTCAATGAAAGGCATCAGGGAAAACACTGGAAAGTCCACGTCCTGGGTGAAGGGTCGAGTGTGTTTGTTAGAAGTTTATGTTAGAATAAATCAGTTGACTAAGTTTACATTAGAATCCGTTAGGGTTCTGTCAGTTAATCACTGCTGCTCAAATTAAGCAAGAATACCATTCTCTGCACTGAACATTGTGGAATGTGTGTTTAAAAAAAATAGCCTCCCCTTTGCTTACATAGAGCTAAGTGAGTCTGGTCTTTCAAAAATAATTTTATAAAAATTAAGGGAATAATCATGGAGAATCAAAAGCACAAAAAAACAGATTCCAAAGAAGTGGTTCTATTTATCATGATTTATCATGGTTCAACTTCATAGGTATCCTGTCTTTCTCCTCTCAGCTAGTTACCAAACTCTGTGTGACAAGGAAGAGATTTAGTGGCTCCTAATCATCATTTTCTCTTTACAGCCATTTCCTATGAAGGGGGAATCTTTATCTGGGGGCTCCATGTGGGCCTGTGCACTTGAGACACACACTTCTTCCAGACCACCCAGCTGGGTAGATGCTACAGTGTGAGAAGAAACAAGCAACAAATGCATCAGGCAGAACACAATCTTAACAGGATGCAAGAATGGCCTGGAGAGGGCAACAAGAGGGCCACCACCTGACCAGAGGACACTGGCCTGTCCAGAGATGACTTCTAGGATGCTGGATATAAATGTCCAGAAGACAATTAAAAAGCCAGATGTGGAGATTTGGGTTTGGGACTAGTTATAGCAGAAGCCCAGTTAAAGCTGAAAGACTGGGTGAGTTCTTAAAAAGCAGGACTAGCCAGCTGTGAATGGAGCTTGGAAGCTGCTTATGGTTAAACAAAAGAGAAAAATCTGGAAAAACAAAGAAAAATACCTTGTTATCAAAGTCAGAGTGGAAACAAAGAATGGAAGAGTTTTGGGGGAGAAGTTGGCATTATACAGTTAACCCAGAGAGACCACATAAGAACATGAGTGGTAAGAAGCAACTGCTTTGGCAATATATAAATTATACCATCTACTCCTGCAGTAAAAAAGACACACACCCCCAAATAGAAAATCTCTTTAGCCTGGCTGATGTGGCTCAGTAGTTGAGCATGAACCTATGAACCAAAAGGTCATGGTTCAATTCCCAGTCAGGGCACATGCCCCAGGTTGCAGGCTTGATCCCCATGGGGGATATGCAGAAGGCAGCCGATCAATGATTCTCTCTCATCGTTGATGTTTCTATCTCTCCCTCTCCCTTCCTCCCTGAAATCAATAAAAACACATTATTTTTTTTTAAAAGACTCTCTTTATATGAGAGCTTCAACAGCAAAGATGCACACAATCTCCCTAATATGTTTCTCTGCAGGAACTTGACGTATCCAAGTTCTCATGACAGAACAGCTTCGCTAAGAAACTTTTCTGCCGGCTCACACCAAGTGATGAAAACAAAGGTTCACCCTCAGTGGCTGGTTCAGCTCTGGAGTCGTCACAGGCCAGCTTTAGTGTGAGGAGCTCCTATTACCAAATACTAAATTGCAATCTGCATAAATTGCTTAACCATTGGGAAGAAGACCAAGGACAAAAATGGAAAAAGTACTGATTTGGGAATTTGATCTCCTATGAATTAACCTTGGAGATTAGTTATGCAATTTTCCAAGACTTAATTTTTTCATCTTTTAAGACGAGGTGATTAGACTGGATGAGCTATGTATCTTTGAACACTGAAATCCCATGATGCTTTAGTGAAAAACAGTGGAAACTGAGGTCTTCTTCTTGGGTGACAGTACTACTACCTTATGTAGTCTGGACACATATAGACTACCATAGAGAGGAAAAATATTTGTCTTTTTGGTCCTCAGCTTGTGGTCAGTGCAGAACCTTTTTACTCACATGATTACTTCAGACTTTTTTTTCCACAGAAAACTTCTCTTTATAACTTAGTTGTAAATGGATTGCCTCTATGGAGAGCTACCTCAGTCAGAACATAAACTTTGTAACAGGCAAATGATTCAAGAATATTTTCCAATGCCTTTCACTAGGATGGAAGGCAGCATGGTATAGTGTGAAGAGTAATTAAATCAGGCAATCTGGGCTTCCTTCCCAACTTCTATCTATTAATCTCTCCAGGGCTTAAATGTACTCATAATCATAAAAATCATAAAATGAAGTTAGGCTGGAAGATTATGTATCTACTCCAGGGCTAAAATAAGTTATTGTAATCTATCATTTTACTTGGAGGTGTGTGAATGTTGTCAATCTCATTTTTTAAAATATTTCTTTTCTTATTCAAAATTCATCTTATGCTTCTTAAAGTAAGAGAATACAGGGTGAGACATCTTCTAAGTGAGAGAGAAAGAGGTTACAGTTCCCTCTATTCAACAATGACAGAGCACCCACACTTGCCTGGGGCCTGGGTATCCATAAGCCATCCTTGATCATCAAAAGCACCAGGCCTAATAAGGAGTCCTAATTAAGGAGCTGAGCTGCAACACTGCGCCCTACACTGCAGGGTGACACCAGTCGGGGAGCAGGTTCCTCTCTCGGCCTAGCATGAGGTTCATTAGCTGAATATTCTAGATCAGTCATGCTCAGGTTCTGCTTCACTCTTTTGTTTTTGCTTTTTGCCTTTAGGTTGAGCACACGTATACCCCCTCTTATCAGTAACATATTGTTTTAAACTCAAAGATTTTCTTTAAGAGGTGAAGACAGGTTGCAAGCCACCCCTTTCATGCTCCTTTCTGGCATCCAATGCAATTCACAATAACAGAAGTTATCCAACAAGGAGCTCCAAGTACACATTTTCAGCTATTCGCGATGTCTCCATCTGGATGGACATAACACAGCACTTAAATTCAGCATGTCGAAACTCACATTCTATCTTCTTGATCACAATGACGCCTTTCTCTTTCTGAAAACATCACTGTTATCCTTCTATTCAGCACCCTCATTTCCCATATCTAATCTCTTCAATCTTTAGGATATTTCTAGCCTATAATATCTCTTATTATTTCTACCACTCTCGTCATCTTTAACCTAGTTGATTATTTTGCTCCTTGCAATGGCTTTACTCTGACTAGGAAATAAAGCCCAAACTTAATATGTCACTGAAGGTCCATGACATCATATGGTATTCCCAGTCCAGTCTTATTTCTTCTCACTATTCTTCATTAGCTCGATTGGAGCTGTTACCCACCTGCCCTTCCCACTCTCTGTTCCCATTGCTCCCTTCATCTGAACTACTCTTTCCCCCAGTGATGATGGCAAATCTCACTCACTCTGCAAGGCTCCAAATGATTTCTATCTCCTCTAGAATGAGTCATTTATGAACCCAACATCCCTGCAACTCTGCTCTCTAACATATATGCACTCTCTCCCCTTTTTCCACAAAAATAAAAAATGTGCATTATTATCCTCTTTTAACCACACTTAGTACCCTACTTTTTGAGAAAATTTATTTTCAATTATAGTTGACATTCTATTCTCTTGTTTTAATTTTTTGTACTTCTCTTATCCTACAGTTGTCTGGTACTCCACACCCTTACCACTGGACCTAATGGCATAAAGGATCCCTACAAATGATAGCACACACAGTGTCCTACACTCAAAAGCTTTCTAATAACTTATTATTGCTAGAGCATATTCTTTCCAAAGTGGCTTAACTAGAAAAAAGAAGCACAAATAGATGGCTCACCATATTATGTTATTTCCTTAATAATCAGAATCCACAGCCCCCTCTATTAATAGGCCAGCACATATAAGGTGTAATGAGGCTGTTCATGTTAGAGGGCATGTATTTGAGACTTGGCCTTCCCTCTAACTAGTATCATGGCCTTGGTACTGAATCAAACAACCCAGCAGACTAATCAATACCAACTATTTTTTCCTAATTTTATTTGAGACAAAATATCTAAAATTACTCCCACATTTCTTGTTAACAAACCCCAAACATATTTTTTTGCAAGAAGTCTCATATACTCTTGATCATATCTGCTGGACAGAAAAATGTCAGTTCATATAGGTAGCTAATCATCTCCTGCAATGGTACCACTTAATCTTCTATTATTCCACTGACATACACACAAGTCAACAGCAGACAACTTTGCCACTCATCAAATTACAGCTGTGTAATGAGGTCAGCTGCTACCTGACACACCTTAAAACCCTTTGAAGCAGCAACATGGGCAGCAGTCCATCCTTCTGTGTCGGCATGGTTAATGAGGTCTGCAGAAACAAGAGGTTTGGCTGTGCCTTCAGGACTCTCTTCTCCATCCGAGTCCAAGAGGCCTGACTTGGTCTCCTCCTCATGCAAGGAATTTCCACAAGCTGGTGCTCTGTGGTACATAAGAAGCTTGAGGCTGTCCACATGACCAGTATCCACAGCTGCGTGAACTGGTGTCCAGCCATCCTGAAAATAAAATGACCAAGGGAAATAGTTAATTACAACACTAATATTGAGAGCAGCATTACTTGAAGTTCACCTCTAAATGTTTCTGGGCTTGTACCTCTGAGCTGGGAAAAGCAGGTGTTCCAATCCTGAATATCACTGGTGAATTGAGTTCTTAAGAAGTTCTCTGACCTGTCAGTTCGTGTATTTCTCATTGCTATGACTCATGTTTGCTATTTTGTAAGAATTTCCACTTAATATTAACCAATTGAAGTGAGTAGACACTACCCAAACCAGTAATGAAGTATTTATTATGTATGGAAAACCCCAATCTCAATTTAATACTACAAAAGAGAATGAACTTTAGCATAAAACGATTTTTTGAAATGTATATCTAACTACAATGTTATTAGTAATGTTCTAAATGAATGCTATTATAAGCCAGTTTTACTTATAGGGCAGAATCCTTATTCTAGTGATCTTAAAACTTTATGTCAATAATTCCAGAAGATTCTCAATAGGGAAAAGTTAGACATACAGGAAAACAAAGCCAAAGTACTTCCTGGGGTGCCCATGGGCCTCTATTGAGTGTTCTGTGATTGCACTGATACATGCAAACTTACAAAATGTTCCAACTAAAATGACTGGGCCTATTCTCTATGTTACTTGGAAGCCGCAATCATTCACCTTGCTGGTTGCTGGAATAGACTCAACTCTTTTCTAGGGCAATGGTTCTCAGGTGTGGTCCCAAAACCAGCAGCATCAGCATCACCCAGAAACTTGTTAGAAATGCAAAATCTTGAGCATCACTCAAAACCTACAGAATCAGAAACTTTTTGGGTGGGGCCCAGCAATCTGCGGTTTAACAAGCCCTCCAGGTTATCCTGATGCACTAGACCAGCGGTTCTCAACCTGTGGGTCGCGACCCCTTTGGGGGTCGAATGACCCTTTCACAGGGATCGCCTAAGACCATCGGAAAACACATACATAATTACATATTGTTTTTGTGATTAATCACTATGCTTTAATTATCTTCAATTTGTAACAATGAAAATACATCCTGCATGTCAGATATTTACATTACGATTCATAACAGTAGCAAAATTAGAGTTATGAAGTAGCAACGAAAATAATGTTATGGTTGGGGGTCACCACAAGATGAGGAACTGTATTAAAGGGTCGCGGCATTAGAAAGGTTGAGAACCGCTGCACTAGAGTGTGACAAGCACTATTCTAGGGAAAATATGGTCTCCTGTAAAGCAAAACATTTTTTATACAGAGATGGGTCTCCCTTCTACTCATGTACCTATCTTCATTAAATTTTTAAGACTTTCATTACAAAAAATATACTGAGCTTTATTCTGGTGATCTGTGGTTTAGCTTCATTTTATTTTTCCTATCTTTATTTTCCCATTGGCAAGCTTTTTTCATGTGGCATTTCATATTGCTATGCTAAATATCTCTCAGTGAGCTTCAGCACTTAAAAAATAGGGTACACGATAGGGAGAAGAGGAAGAAAAAACGGCAGCGGAATAGGCAGATGTGTAGTGCACCTCATCCCGGGCCAGACTGGAAATACAACTAAATCAGAGAAAATCCACCCGGAAGTAACAAATTAGGCCCAGCTCAGGAGGCAATTTTAAGGAAGGACAGGAAATGCCTGGAGACTGGTAGGAAGTGTGGCGAGGGCTTGAGAGGGGTGACAGGGTGGGGGGCACAGACTTGAGGTGCCTGAGAAGGGAAGCAGGGCTGGGAGATGTGGCCAGGAGTCCTGTACTGGGAAGTTCTTAGGCTTCCAAACCTAAATGGCCATTTCTCTCCAAAGGAGCTAGCCCCTCCCAGTAGCCTCAGGGCAGAAGATACAGCCTGCCACACCCTGCAGTTGGAGCTTTACAGAGGAAACAAAGGCAGAGACCAAGCTTGTGTGTCTGAATAGTCTGAGGGAGTCCTAGGTGACTGGATTGGAAGAGGGGCCCTGGGAACCAGACTGATAAAAACTCCAGATTGCCAGTCAACCCCATTGAGTGCCATTCAAGGATGGCTGTCCAAACAAGGACAGAGTAATATTTTGGGCCACTCGTGGAGGAGTAGCTAGCTCTAGGTCAGGAAAAAACATCCATCATATTCCCTGAAAGTGAAACAACCCAACCTAAAGCCCTGTCAGAAACAGACAAAGAGGGCGGATTGGTCCCGCCTACTTGCAGCCTAGGCCTGTGGAGACAGACAGAAGCAGAGGACCTGTGGGTCACCTGGAGCTTCAGGCAGGGTGCTAAAGGCCAAAAGACTGCCTGACAAACAGGAAGCCCAGAATTGGCAGACAGACAGAAGAGTGGGGACCTAAACCAGCTCCCATGGGGCATTAAAACTCAGTTGAAGCGAAAGGACCCTTCACTTTTTTATTTTTATTTAAAAATTTTTAATTATTTTTTATCTTTTGCACCTTTTTCGTCCTCTCTTCTTTTCCCCCTCACATTTTCCTTCTCCTTTTCTGTTTTAGTATTTCTCTTTCCTTCCCCATTTTTAAAATTAATCTTCTTTATCTGCTCATTGATCTGTTATTATGCTAGTCTCTGTTGGTTAATTCATATATAATTTTCTCCTCCCTGCTCCTACTCCATTTCCCCTTCTTTTCTTTATCCTCACTACTCATTTTTTTTCTCTCTTCTCTTGCTCTTCTCCTAATTTTTAAACTTGTTTCATTTCCTAAATTCAGTTGTATATGCTCTCTCCACTATTTCTTTTAAAAAACACATTTATTTTTTTCTTCTCATTTCTTTTCTCCCTCCTCTACTCTAAACCATGGTCCTTCCCCTATCCCTCCAATTCCTTAACCTTCTTTTCTTTTTTTCTTCTTCCCCAAATTGAAGAAATCATGTTTTTAACTTTAATTGAGTTATTTCAAATCACAAATTCAGAGACTTGTAAACATGCAGTTCAATCTCACCCCCAGGCAGGGGGAAAGAGAGGAAAGAGGATTCATTCTGATATTTATGGTTCCCAAAAAGTTGTAATACTGTGCTTGGAACACACAGAACCAGCTATTAACTCCTTGCTACTATAACAAATACTAACAGTTCAGTCCAGGTTACTGTGACTGAAAGGGTGAGGGCTACGCCCTCCATCTTACCCTGGATCCTCCATTTTTGGGCAGCAGCCTTAGCCATGTGCTCGGCAAGGAGCTTCTACCCGGAAGCCCAAGCCTCTGCTAGCCATACCCAGGATTTCTTTAAACTAACCAATGACAATCAAGGGAAGTGCGCGCCATAGACATGACCACATCCTGTGTAACAAGACACCAACTTGCGTCTGGCCAATCGGCAGGGCCCACAGTCCTCTCTCCTCCCCTTACTCCAATCCCCCTATAAAACCCCTCTCCACACAGAGTTCGCTCTCTCTCTGCCGCTTGCCGCTGCATCAGTGAGTGTGGTTGGGGAGCCAAGCTAGCTCGAATAAAGACTCTTTGCTTTTGCATTGGACTCGGCTGGCTCCCTGGTGGTCTTTTGGGGATCTTGAAATCTGGGCATAACAGTGACCTCTGACAGATCAAGGAAACAAGTTATTTTCTCCTCTTGTGATTATAGGACATTGCCAGATATGTTTTCCTTAGTAATAAATGTCCTGGAATTCAATTCATGTACTTTCAACAGTTTGTCAAAAAAAAAAACCAATAAACAAATACTGAATTACATTTTGTTGGGTCTTTCAAACCCTCAAGCTCCAGACTATAAAAAGATCTATGTGTCTCCCACCCTGACCATCCGAATACTTTTCCAGATAGCACTGACCACCCATAGATACAAAGCCAAGGGTGAAGCTGACATGGTCTATTGGAGCCAGTAGACAGGAGGGCGATGAAAACTGATGAAGCACTTATGGACAGAATATAGTTCACTGTGGAATTGAAGTTCTTCAATATAAAGAAGGACATGGTCTATTGGAGCCAGTAGACAGGAGGGCGATGAGAACTGATGAAGCACTTATGGACAGAATATAGTTCACTGTGGAATTGAAGTTCTTCAATATAAAGAAGGATGCAACAATGACCAAGACCAGGAACAGGGTGTTGTTACAGAAGATGGAAAATGTAGCTTCATACTCAGCAACTTCATTCTTCTCCAACAAGAATCTTTCATCTTTTTACTTTGGAGACATCTTTGCATTATCAGCTTCAGAAAGTTTTCCAGTCACTTCTTTGGAAGCAGCATCTTCCCTCTTCTGTGCTATGTTGTGGTAGAGTACAAATTTCACATTTTTGTAGGCAAAGGCTACCAAATAAGCGCTTACAAGGGTCATCACACTATACAGAACAGCAGACTGAATAAGATCCATATGCCACATTCACCAGTATAACCAAATGGTGATGGTGAACACGATGAAGGCATTCCCAAAAAAGAGTGCGGAGCACTTGGGTAAGAGGATGCGATTGAAATCCTGAAGGAGCAGGAGCTTCTCGGACAGCTGCTTGGAGCTGCCTTTGAGAACAATGGTGGAGCAGGAGCTGGGCCTTATTTTCTTTATTTAAGCTCTGCATCTATACAGGTTCTGACCCCCCACCCCCACCCCACCCCACCCCCGTCTTCTGGGTGTCCTCATTTATGCCTTTTGGTGTTTTTTTTGTTTGTTTCTTTATTTTGTTGTGTTTTAGTCCAATATTCTTTCTTTCTTTTTTTCTCTCTCTATCATTCTTGCTCTCATATTTTATCTTTCCTAATTCTCTTTTCTCTGGTGGTCACTTTTGTTGGGGTAATAGGTGTCTTGTGTATATTCATGCACTGTTCCTTCTGCGTCATATCTTTTCATGTTGCATATCTTTTCATGTTGTGCTGTTCAGTCAGCACCTCCACAACGACTAGCACAATGTGGTATGGAGCAAGCCACATAAACAGACACCCTGAGAGGAGACTCTATCCATGAAAGGAACAATAACATTCAAGACCCAACTCATCAGGAGAACCCAAATGGCTCAAGTAGGAGGCCTCCCTAGAACACCCAGCCGAGAGTGACCTGAGAGACTGCACCACCGGGTCCTACAAAACATCTACTACATAAGACCAATCCAAAAAACTCTGAGTGGCGTATCAGTTTGATCTAATACATAGAAACAATTACAAAGGAGCAACCCCCAAATGAAAGAAAACATGGAATCACCAGAAAAGGAACTAAATGAAATGGAGTCAAGCAATTTGTCGGAGAAAGAATTCTGAGTAATAGCTATAAGGATGCTCAAACAACTGAATGAGAAATTCACCATGTGTAAGAATCAAGAGGAAATGAATGACATAGCTACAATAAAGGACACAATGGAATGTTTCAACAGTAGACTAAAAGTAGCTGAGGACCGAATCAGTGAGTTAGAAGACAAAGTAGAAAAATTCACCCAAGCAGAGCAACAACTGGAAAAAAAAATGTAAAGCAGGAGGAAAGTCTAAGGGAGATTTGGGACAACATGCCATGAAACAACTTCTGCATAATAGATGTACCAGAAGAAGGGGAAGCTGAGCAAGGAATAGAAAACCTGTTTGAAGAAATAATGACAGAAAACTTCTCTGACTTTGGGAAGAAAAAGGTCACATAGTCCAAGAAGCACAGAGTCCCAAACAAGATGAACTCATAAAGAATGACACCAAGACACATAATTAAATTAGCAAAATTAAAAGGCAAAGAAAGAATCTTAAAGGCTGCCAGAGAGAAACAGAAAGTTACCTACAAGGGATCTCCCATTAGACTATCAATGGATTTCTCAACAGAAACACATCAGGCCAGAAGGGAATGAAATTAACTATAAAAAGTGATTAAAAGCAAAGAACTGAATCCAAGAATATTCTATTCATCAAGGATATCATTCAAAATTGAAGGTGAAATAAAGAGCTTCACAGACAAAGATAGGCTAAGAGAGTTTATTACCAGCAAAATAGCAATGCAAGAAATGCAAAGGGACTGTTGTAAAATGAAGGAATAGAAAGGAAAGAAGAAATAAAGGCATAAAGAATAAAAATGGCAACAAACAAGTACCTATCAATAATAACCTTAAACGTAAATGGATTAAATGCTCCAATCAGTAGACATAGGGTAGTTGAATGTGTAACAAATGTAACCCATATATATATGTTGTCTACAAGAGTCCCACCTTAGAGTAAAGGATTCACACAGACTAAAAGTGAAAGGATGGAAAAACATTTTTCAGGCAAATGGAAATGAAAAAAAAAGCTGGGGTAGCAATACTTATATCTGACAAAACAGACCTCAAAGTGAAGATCATAACAAGAGAAAAGGAAAGCCACTTTATAATACTAAAGGGATAGATTCAACAAGAGGCTATAACTCTAGTAAACACATATGGGCCGAATACCGGGGCATCTAAATATATAAAATAACTTCTGAAGGATATCAAGGGAGAGATCGAGAGCAATACAATAATAGTAGAGGACTTTAAACCCCACTGACATCACTGGATAAATCTTCTTGACAAAAAATCAACAAGGAAACAGAAATCCTAAATGACACTCTAGAAAACAGAACTAATTTATATTATCAGAACACTCCCTCACAAAGCTACAGAATATACATTCTTCTAAAGTGCACATGTGACATTTTCAAAGATGGACCACATTGTAGGACACAAGCTAAGTCTCTACAAATTCAAGAAGACTGAAATCATGTCGAGCATCTTCTCACACCACAATGTCCTGAAATTAGATATCAACTATAATAATAATGCTCAAAAACAATCAAATACATGGAGGCTAAATAGCATGCTATTAAACAATGAATGGGTAACCAAAGAGATCAAAGAAGAAATAAAACACATCCTAGAAACAAATGAAAATGTACACAAAACAATGCAACATTTATGGGACACTATAGGGCTACCACAAAAAACAAACAAAAAAAAACAAGAAAAACTGGCAATAAGTTATCTAACACTACAATTTAAAGAATTAGAAAGAGAACAACAAGAAAAGCCCAGAACAAGTAGAAGGAAGGAATAATAAAGATATGAGTGGAAATAAATGACATAGAGACCAAAAAAAAAAACATACAAAAGATCAATAAAACCAAGAGCTGGTTCTTTGAAAGGATACCTGGTAAACAAGATAGATGAACCTCTAGCCCAGCGGTTCTCAACCTGTGGGTTGCGACCCCTTTTGGAGTCGAACGACCCTTTCACAGGGATTGCCTAAGACCATCAGAAAACACATATTGAATATATAATTACATATTGTTTTTGTGATTAATCACTATGCTTTAATTATGTTCAATTTGTAGCAATGAAAATACATCCTGCATATCAGATATTTACATTACGATTCATAACAGTAGCAAAATTACAGTTATAAAGTAGCAACAAAAATAATTTTATGGTTGGGGGTCACCACAACATGAGGAGCTGTATTAAAGGGTTGCAGCATTAGGAAGGTTGAGAACCACTGCTCTAGCCAGACTCACAAGCAAACAAACAGAGAGGACCCAAATAAACAAAATCAGAAATGAAAGAGGGGAAGTAACAACTAGCCCCATAAAATTACAAAGGATTGTAAAAAAACAAAACAAAAGATTCTATGAACGACTTTATTCCAACAAATGGGACAACCTGGACAAAATGGACATATTCCTAGAAAAGTACAACCTTCCAAAACTCAATTAGGAAGAATCAGAAAACCTGATTAGACTGATAACTAATGAAATCGAAGCAACAATCAAAAAACTTCCAGCAAATTAAAGCCCTGGCCCAGACAGATTCACAGGGGAGTTTTACCAAATGTTCAAAGAAGAACTAACATCTCTACTCAAACTATTCAAAAATATTCAAGAGGAAGCAACACTTCCAAACTCTTTCTATGAGGCCAACATTACCCTAATTCCAAAATCAGATAAAGACACAACAAAGAGAACTACAGGGCAATATCCCTGACAAATATAGATGCTAAATTCCTCAAGAAAATTTTAGCTAACAGGATCCAGCAATACATTAAAAAGATCATACATCATGACCAAGTGAGATTTATTCCGGGTATGCAAGGCTGGTACAATATTCGCAAATCAATAAAATGTGATACAGCACAGTAAAACCAGCAAGATAAAATCACATGATGCAGAAAGAGCATTTGACAAAATGCAACACGCTTTTTAATAAAAACTCTCAGCAAACTAGTAATAGGGAACATATCTCAACATAATAAAGGCCATATATAACAAACTAGAGCCAATATCATACTCAATGGACAAAAACTAAAACCATTTCCCCTAAGAACAGGAACAAGACAGGGATGACCTCTCTCACCACTCTTGTTCAACATAGTACTAGAAATCCTGGCCATAGTGATCAGACAAGAAGAAATAAAATGCATCCAAATTGGAAAGGAGGAATTTAAACTCTCATTAATTGCAGATGACATGATACTATATATAGAAAACCCTAAAGACTCCATCAAAAAACTACTAGGTTTAATAAATGAATTCAGAAACACAGCAGGATACAAAATTAATATCCAAAAATCCATAGCATTTTTATACACCAATAGTGAACTCTAAGAAAGAGAAACTTAAAAAAAATCCCATTTACCATTGCAACAAAAAAATTCAGATACTTAGGAATAGACATAACCTGGTAGGTGAAAGACCTGTACTCTAAAAGTATAGGACTTTGAAAAAAGAGATAGAGGAAGATATAAAAAGTGGAAGAATACAACATGTTCATGGATTGGTGGAATCAATATCATTTAAATGTCCATATTACCCAAAGCAATCTATAGATTCAATGCAATTCCTATTAAAATACTAATGACATATTTTTAAAATGTATTTTATTGATTTTTTTACAGAGAGAAAGGGAGAGAGATAGAGAGTTGGAAACATCGACGAGAGAGAAACATCGACCAGCTGCCTCCTGCACATCCCCTACTGGGGATGTGCCCGCAACCAAGGTACATGCCCTTGACCAGAATCGAACCTAGGACCCTTCAGTCCGCAGGCCGACGCTCTATCCACTGAGCCAAACTGGTCAGGGCCAGAGGGATTCTTATAAAAATGAATGAACTCATGCCCTGACCAGGTGACTCAGTTGTGTTGAGAGTCATCCCACACCAAAGGGTAGTGGGTTCAATTCTCGGTCAGGATGCATACAGAAGGCAACTGATCAATGTTTTTCTCTCGCATCAATGTTTCTCTCTCTCTCTCCCCTTCCTCTCTCTAAAAATCAATGAAAACATATCCTTGGGCAAGAATTAAAAAAAAAAAAAGTTAGTCCATATCCATGTTTTGTTCAAAACCATCCAGCCTCACCCTAAGTCCTCCTCACAGCCTACGCCTCACTGAGGTGCACTGAGGGTGCCCCACTCTTCCACCTGAGGGCTCTGCACTTCCTCTTCCTCAGGCCGGGCACACAGCTTTCCTCATCTTTCATGGGCTGTGCTCTTGCTTCCTTTAGGGCTTGGTTCAGTTGTCACATTTTCACTGAAGACTTTTCTGACCAATTCTTATGACCCCAGGTACTGCCATCTCCTAAACATCCGACTACTATCTGTTCACTTATTTGTTTATTGTTGCCCTCCCCCTGCCCCCAATAATGGAATATAACATGGATGAGGCCAGGGGCTGTTTTGGCTGCTGCTGTCTCTCTAGTCCCTAGGACAGCTGGTACTTGGGAAATGTTTGTTAAATGAATAAAAACTTACACCTTCATTATCTCCCCTAATTCTGAAAAAAGTCAGGACATAGGTATTTATTTTCCTGTTTTAAAGATGAATAAATGGAGGTTCAGAGGTGAAGGTCTGGTTAGACAAGGCTTTTAGAGACTCTGAGAACAGACACTGTCCTTACCCAATATCCTAAAAGCAAAACAAAGCAAAGCAACCTCTATTTTAACATATTTTATTTTTCTAGCTGTGGAATTTGTAGACACACTGTAAATTATAAAACAACCTCCTCCCTGCCTCCCACCCCCAAAACAAAACAAACAATACTTACTCTGGTTTTTACACTTCGGTCAGTTCCAGCTTCCAACAAGAGTTTAATGCATTCTTTATTCCCATTTTTACAGGCCAGGTATAGAGGTGTCTGTCCTCCATCAGCAGCATGATTAATGTTAGCATCATATGCAATTAGAATGCTACACACCTAAACACAAGATTATGATTAATTATACAGAAACTCTGTTTGATTTTTGAAGTGCCACCTGAGATATGAAATACAGATAATAATGCTAAAGTCATTCTGCATCTATATGTATCTAATATCTAAATATATGTCATAAATTATTGTGGGTCTTATTATGTAGGATACTGTTGTTTTTTTTAACAAGGCTAGAAGATATATTTTAATCACAAACTTAATTACTCCCCTGAAAATTTAAAACAGCAACCTTGGTCAAGCGCTGAAACTTGGTTTATGACACTTCGCTGTAACCAACTCGTAACAGTGGAGTCCTTGGAATAGTTTAACTTACTGGGATGAATGATTTAACTGAGCTTGACATATATATTATTTGTGGTTCAAAACAGTTTGAACCTTGAAAAAAAGTAAGGCTGCTGAGTCATTCTGAGACTTTTTACTTGAGAAAATAATTATAAATAGCGCAGACAGCAGGGCACCAGGCGCCTCCACTATAAAAAGCAGCAGGGAGGCAGGGAAAATGGTTGCCTGGGGAAAAAGGACAGCAGAGGGTTCCTGTCTCCTGAAGGGGTGGGTGCTGGTTTGCAATGAAGAGGACACAGCTAAGCAGAAACTCATTGCCCTGAAAATCAAGATGGAAAGAAATGAGGTAAATTCAAGACACAGTGGCTCTTACTAACACTGGCTAAACACCGAAAGCCTGAGTTTATAAAATTAGATGAAAATAAACTTAGAAGAGAGGACTAAATAAATCATAGTTAAATTAGGAAGCAATTCATATCATCTTTTTTTTTTTTTTTTTTTTTACTTCAGATGCATGTTTTCTCTTTTTTCTTTAAAATGGAGTTTACTGGGGTGACATTGGATCTGTAATACTTTCAACAATAACGATAAATTTTAAAAAGTACAGGTTTCAAGTGTACAACTCAACAAAACATCATCTGCATACACCATCATGTGCTCATTGCCCAAAGTAGTCTCTTTCTGTCCCCTTTGTCCCCCCTTAGCCCACTTCCACCTCCCACCTGCCTTTCTCTCTGGCTATCACTATACTGTTGCCCTTGTCTATGTGTTTTATATATATGGTGGGGTTTTTTTTTTGCTTAATCCTTTCACCTTCTCTCATCCTGCCCTCTGACAGCCATCTGTTCCATGTATCTTGGCTTTCCTTGAAAACGTTTGGTTTGTTTATACATATTTGAAAAAATAACTTACATACTGATATGTGTGTGTATCTCATGCACATTTAAATTAATCAACCCCAGTGTTCTTCCTTTTTGTAAAGTTATCCATACCTCTATTCCCATGACTGTTATACTATCCAAGTGAGCGGCCCTACACATTACCTGGTGACAGTAAAGGTAAAGTACAGCCCACAAGAAATCCCTCTTGGAGGACTCAAGACATACAGAAAATAATAGCAAGACTTATGGTCCTCAATAACGGCAGAAAAAAAATGAAAACTGTATGCTTTAAGGATGCATTTTGAGAAGTTTCCATTTATAATGGATAACATTCGTGTGAACCTTAAAACCTCTATTTCAAGAATTCAGAAATTTGTTAAAGATTTCTATCAGGATAGTTATGTAAAAAGTTGAAAATAGCTTATAATCTCTGCCACCTGCCCTTTCAGCACAGAGAAAAAACTTAGTTATATTCTATTTTAGTAACATATGACTCAATTTTTAAAATCATTACTATATTCAACTGCCTTAGTAAGCTAATAAAGGAATCATTGCTGAAGTTATGCACATCTTAATTGATAGGTTCTTTTGGTTTTGTGCTCTAATTACTTTCAATATGTAAAGTTTCTGCTTCATTTTTTTAAAAAAATGATCAGGTAAATAATTGAGATTTAATAATGAATAAATTGCTACTAGAAAGCTAAGATTGTTACAAATAATATAGATCTATGTTCTACTTTTAATGCGATCATAAGTAAAAAAGCTTCTTTGTTTTGGGGTGGTGAGAATTAGTGAAGAACAAAGTCTAACAGTTCATTTTATTGTTGATATGCTACCAAAAGATTATCTTCTTCAGAATCAAGTCCATTCATGTGAGGTTTGGACACAGCATATTTCTCCTTCTTCACTCCCCTCATATACAACTCTTCACCAATTATTAAGAAGAGCAAGTTTAGGATCCTACTTTGTGTTTAAATCTTCAAAAATATTTAGTAAGTTTATTTGCCAATTGATTTTAAGCACTAGTTTGCACCTTCAGCCAGAACTAAGATATGTAAGCAAAATATAAAGAATCTCTTTTTATAGTAAAATAAATTAAGAGCATCTCTTACTTGAAATGTCCCTGAGCAGCTGCAGTACACAAGGGTGTAAAGCCATTTCTATCAGCAGCATTGATTTGGGCTTTGGCATTCAGCAGCAATCTCACACAATCTGTGGGTTTTAATAGAAAGCCACTTCAATCCCCCATTTAGAGCACTGGTGAGCCAAATTCTATAAAAGCTGTAGACAGATACTAAATCCAAAGGACCTTTCCCATGCACAATTCACCTGAAAATTCTATCACTTCTATCACGGCAAATGTGAGAGTCCACAGACTGTTTCTGGGGAAAGCAGACTCTCTTCCCGAAGACTGTAATACCCCAGGCTCACTAAGATGTGATTTTTATTTCCTGTTGGTGCTTTGGGAAGAGTTGCTGAGGAGTGAGAGAACCGTCTGTCGTGTGCCATAAAACACTTTACCAGATTTTCTTACCAGACTATTCCAGAGAATGTTATTGGATAGAGAACAAAATCCATTTACCAAATTGAAATGCCATTCTTGATATTTAAATTCTTACTCTGTTTTAATCTTTAAAATGCTCTTGTGTAGTAGTCATCCTACACTTAACTCCATGAATGAGAATACAAGTGAAACCATAGTCACCTGACCCAGGCATAAATAGCATATGGACCTCATGTTCCTCTTGTAATTTACCAGATTTCTCTATATTAAAAAAATTCCCATAGAGCTCTTGAAGTAAAAAATTCCAAAGTACTTTTAAAATAATGAGTTACTCTCTCAGCTCACTAGAATCTTCCATTGAATCCACCTGAACACAGTAAAGCTCTGGAGACTTCCAGGGAAGCCACAAGATCGGAATTACTCCACAACCACGCGGCTCCCAGAGGCAATGCTATTTGACTTTGCATATGCAGTCAAATCATCTTGTTCTTCACTACCTTAAGTTTCAGAATATTTGACTATAGGATCGGCATGTTAAGGATCAAAAATTATTCCTAGATTTCATCAATATGTCATTTATAGTTGTACATCTTCTCAGCTTTTAAAAAAAATCCAAATAACTATAAATTGTTTCAACTTCAGAACAATTTCAGACTCTTGATCTTTCCTAACTACTAAAACTTTCCCTCTCTGACTTTCACACACATCAAGTATTTCTAACAGACAAATCAGGGTTATGTTGTCCTGACCAAAATGATCACAGATGGAGGGCTTTCTTATAAAATGTGCTATACAGTTACTAGCCCTAAAATTTCTATCTACACAACACATTTCATTGCATATAAAACAAAGATGACTTTTTTTTCTAGCTGCACCAAATTTTATATTATAGAACTGTACAATTTGGATTTTAAAAATGTTTACAAGATCTTTAAATCATGTTAAAAAAAAAATTATCCACTACCTGGAAGGGGAAACTGACACCAAAGTAAACTCTTGGCTCCTGACAGTGGTTCCAAGGGCTTCGACTCTCTATCCTTTTGCAAGTGGGTAGTACAGTGCGGTGATATTATCACCCTCTTTACCTGTATGTCCATTCTTAGCAGCAGAATACAAGGCAGAATGGCCATCTTCACAGGAGTAATTAATGTCCAGTCCTTCTTCATTAAGCAGCATTGATAATAAAGTGACATTTCCCTGGGCAGCAACTTGCTGAAGGGTGGGCCTGCCAGCCAGGGGGGCAGGACCACCACTCATTAACAAAGGGGTTAGGGAGGGTGACCAGCCTGTGGGTTAAAGTGAGTCTTGTTAGAGGACAGGAGCAAGGACAAGTGACAGACTTACCCACTCCTTCCAGAGTCACACACACACACAGACATAGGAACATGGATTCCTGGAGGATTATGTGGTTTCAAACATTATCAGTCTGTTAATATTTACTTAGCACCACTCTGTACTGTCATTTCAATTTCCTATCTGCTAATTAGGTTAACATGCATGGTCACAAGTTATTTTTAGACATCAGTCTCGCACAGATCAGGGTTAAAGTGGGGATTGGTTTTAGGAAACGAAGATGGCTGTCTCATTTTAAAAGTTCAAATTCATCTTCAAGGTTTCAAAACAACTTGCCTTTTAAAATGACGTACGAATTTCAGTATCAATCTCAAAAAGTTAACTGGTATCTTCAGGTACAAGATAGAAATAGTTGTAAGAAACAGAGATTTTTCTTTCTTGACAATGTTTCCAAGGTATTTAATTTTACATAAACCATTGAGATGGACCAAATACTGTCAAGGAACTGCTTATACTCCTTGAATTCCCTCATTTAAGAATAAAAATAATGGGGACCAACTACTATTCAGTATCAATAGTTACTACATATATGACTGGATCTAAAGTATACCACTACAAATAACATAATTTTGAAGACTATATCATCTGGCCATCTTTATAGCACGTGTTCCAGAAAATTTTAAGCAGCCAACAAGACAGGACACTGTAAATATAGATTTAACAAAAAGTTATCATAGTTAGATATTTTTCATCAGTATTTAGCAGCTTTAGGAGAGAATCTGTTAAGTGTGTGAAGACGGCTGCATATAACATGGAAAATTTTCTGAATTCTTCCTTGATCAAAAAGCTGTAAACATAGTAAAGTAAAAAAATATTTATTTAATGTGACATAGAGGTATTTCCTGTATTTTTGGCTTAAATACAGTTAACTTTCAAAACACATCATTTTATTTTCTTCCTTATGGAGCCTCAAACACCACTAAGCAATGCTGGTGTGCATATAAAGGCATATGTGCACACTGTCACTCCTCAGGGCATAGTTTCTACAGATATCTGGTAACATCCCATGTAGTAACATGTAATAGATGAAGCTTTTCTATTCTTTACACATTGGCATCAGGATACCATTTTTAGGTATATGGGTATTAATTACATTATTGTGTATGGAATATTCAGTCTGTATAGTTGAATCTTAATTACTGGCCTTAAATTATTTCAATAAATATTAAATATCAAAGGATGTCTCAATATTTTAAAAATTCTTTGTAATAAACAAAGTAGTTTATACAAATGAAACTAGCATTGCTAATTAAAAGCTGAGCATTATATCTTCCTAATTTATCAGGGTCCATTAATAATTTATTGCTATTACCCTATTAGACTGCAGTGACATACAGAATTCATATGGTCCTAAAATTAGATGTTTATCTAAACTTTGTGATATTTTCCCATTGATATTCATTTTCTCTTCTTACAAAAGTAGTATTTTTACTTCATACTTACAAGAAGGCTCCTCTCTGGTACATTTTACCTTGTGTATTTTCTTAAAAACAAACAAAAAACAAGCCCACAAAAATTAAATCAGTACTTATCAGAAATGGATGGCAAACAAAACTTGTAAACACCAAGGTGTTTGGCTGCAAAGCAAACACAAAAGCAATATGAAAGCATTGTTCTGTGGTCCTCCGTGGAATAGGAGGGAATGTGGCTCATGCTCTTTCTCCCTCCCTCCAGCCCTCTTTTCTTTCCTTTCTTCCCTCCCTTTCTCTTTCCCCTCCCTTCCTTCCTTCCTTCCTTCCTTCCTTCCTTCCTTCCTTCCTTCCTTTCTTCCTTCTCTCTCTCTCTCTCCCCCCGCCCACCCTTCCCTTCCTTCCTCCCTTCCTCTCTGTATTTCCCTCTAACTCATCAAAGGATTCTTGGTTATTGATATCCCTTTAAGAATATCAACAGGTATCTAATAAATGATTTGCTATTCTTTGGGGATTTGTTTTCATTTTTCCAATACAATTCTAGGCTTGGGGGGAAATTTTAATAACTATATTTTAACTTCTTTATATGGAAATATTCAACTATGGATGTAATTTCCTGGGAAACTCTATGTTTAATGAAAAGCTATCCATAAGATAAAATATTTTATTCAAAAATGTTTTCAATCTTTAGACCACTGAAGAGTCTTATGGTTCTATCTCTGTTACACAAAACTGCAGAAAAATATACATTAATTTCCTTATTTTGTTAGAGGTTTGCAATACATTTAAAAATGATTTACAAAGGAAAATGCTCTATAAATACCAAGTATTGTTAAAGTTTAAATAAATCTTTTGTCTGCACTATCATTTCCAATTTTCTCTAGCACAGACAAACTTAAGTTATTGTAATAAATCCTTCTATAAGCATGGGAAAAATAAAACCTTACCATGATCATTTATTCCTCATTTGAGATCCCCAACAGTGATAAAAATGGTAACAGTTACTTGACTTTTTAAGTAATGGTGAAGCAATGATAGGACAGGTCTGCGGTCACACAGTTACTTTAATGATGTTAGAAAAGGTCATTCATTCAGCTTTGCAGTGCCGTGTGCACACATCAGTAACGGTGAGCGTCTGACGGACATGCAGTGACAAGGGGCAGACAGAAGGTGCCATGGCAGAAGGAAGAGTGGAGACCAGCTTCTGGCATCAGCTTCAGGGTGTGGAGAAGGTTCATGTCATAACTCAGATCAATCTCGTTTTCTGATGTAGGCTTTAAGCCAATCATACACGGGGAATAATTTTTAAAATGTATGCTTAAATAAGAAAAAAAAAATCTGAACCAATAAAATGTAACAAAATTAAAAATATTTCCAAGGGTATGGAAACTCAGCTGCCTGGGGTGGTTTCTGTTTTAGGCTTCTATTTATCTAACAATTAAGATGTGTTCACTTGACAAGTTCATGAGGAACAAGAAAAACTAATTTACTTAAAATTTAAAAATATTATTTAAAAAATTAGCATTTGACCATAGACATTGTTGCCAGGGTTAGAGTAATTTACAAGATATTCATTGAAGTGGTACCTTTTGTCATTGCAAACTTCTCAGTGCTTTGTTAATCAGAATTCTTTCTCAGGGATATAAGCTGACACGGAAACACAGAATTTTAGAGTTTGAAAGATCATGGGATCTAGTGGTTCTCCAAGGAGGGAGTGGTAGTGAAGTGTTGTTTGAAAATTCAACAGGCAAGTTTAACAAATCTCTTTGGTTTGGAACTACTATTACTTTTTGGTTCAATGCTCTCATGTTTAGATGGAAAAACTAATGGCTCAGAGTAAATGTGCTCTTTAGGGTGATATGTAGAAAGGGACTAACCCTGCCTTCTTGTATGCAGTGTTCTGTCCCCCACTGAAACTGGAGCCCGCATCTACCATGCATTTGGCAGGTGTGCTGTCCCCAGGCCCTGCCCTTCCAACCACAACGCATTAGTGGCTGCTTAGAAGATTAATACCCTGCGATGAGCTTATGCTCTGCAGAGGCAGGAACTCACCCAGGCACAGATGGGTTCAGCAGCAGGATGGAGAGAGCTCTGGTGCTTCCTAATTGCAGTGAGCGGGGTGGCAAAAACAGGGGCAATCTAATTGGAAAACAGAGTCAAAATCCTATAGGCTAAGCTACACCCATGGGGGAGTTATGCACCCCCCACTGCGTAGTATTAACATTTCCATTTCCGGAATACACTGCAGGATCAGTAAACACGTGCTGAATGACTACCTCCACAGCCTCCGTTTCGACTCATAAACCACATCTTCTAATCAAAGGAAATAGAAACCTGTTATCCCACCAAAGGTAAAAACGCAGTTCTGAAGATATTTTGGGCAAATTACAGAATCAGAGAACAGGAAATAAGGGACCAGTTTCATGCATTTTCAGTGGCTGCTATTTCTTTAGTTCCCGAATTTATTCTCTAACTCTCTAGAGTCTAGACACAAGCCAAGGGCATTTTTTAAAATGGGTCCTTTATCTAAAATTCCACTGTATCCTACGCAGGTCATTCTGGTGAATATACAGGGTTGGGTAAGAGTAGTTTTGCAGTTGTTTGCACGGAAATACAATAATTAATAAATGATAATACAAGAATAAATCCTATTTTGCATACTCACAACTATAAACCTACTTTTGCCCAGTCCTGTACCATGGACTAGGAATTCTCTGTCTTTAAATGTTAATTTATAATCCTCCATCGTGGATCCTGGCTTTAAGGCTTATCTACTGAAACCAAAGGCCCTTGCAGCTTAACCCTGAAGCACAGCCATGACAAAAGCAACTACAGGCAAAGCATCAAGGTACAAAGCAAAGACAGCTTTGTATTTTAAAAAATAACTGACAAACTTTATATATCCTAGGAAGTGTTTTCTGTTTTACAGTCTGTGCATTTATGTCAGTAACACTCCACTGTCTGAATGTTTTTGGAACTTCTGCTTTGCGACTGCCTTACAACCATACAGCACCTTCTCTGATTTTCCTGACCGGCAGCAAGAATCCCTCCTCTGAGGGCGAGTTTAACTTGTGAGAAACGCCAACGTCATGTCAGGCAAGGAGAAGGCCATCTGGCTGCGCAACACCATTTTGGATAAAATACATATCCACATAGATATGCCCATAAAGACATCACGAGGTAATACTGACGTCAATTCTAAAGCAAATTTTCAAAAATGCTTTTAGCAACGATATCCCTGAAGCAGCAATAGCATCTCTATTTTTTCATCACTCACGCTGCTCTAAGCTCAATACTATGCTCCTCACACGTTACATTAAATCCTCCTGCTAGCCACCCTCCCCACATTAGTAGCGTTAAGTTCCAATAAGAAAACTTGCTCAGTTCAAGAACAAGCAACCCAAACCTACAACTGTAAGTGGCAAAGCCCAGATTCCAACACAAATCTGACTGATATCAAAGTCCCTGCTGTTTCCAATTTTGCCCCAGAACATAAGAAGGCAGCTTCTAAAGGAACTTAATTTCAAGGAGACAGTTTGTAATTGTATAGGTAAGTCATGATGTACTGCTCTCGTTCCCTGATGATTTCCAACTACCTGTTTTCCTTATTTCCACTCTTCTCCTCAATCTTAAATAAAACCTACTTTAAATAAAACTTACTCAAATCTTCTTTTAACTCTTGAAGTTTCTTCTCATTAGAACAAGTAATCTCTGCTAACCATTAAGATCCTGAGATAGGCAAGACTTCTCCAAAGTTTCAACTGAACTCTGAAACATAACAGTATCTTGGATGCTCATTTACTCGTAAAAACAAATCCAGTTCACGTCAATAAAAAAAAAACAAGTGCTTCCTCTAGTACTGTAAAACAAAAAGGAAAAAACCCAGATCTTTATCGACTTCTTTGTTCAAGAGTCCCATACTCCGTGACTTCAGAAAGCACGTCTGCAGCGGGCACCTTCACTAATATAGGCCACATGCGAACCACCTGTGCTCAAGTGTTGGCAGAAGATAGCTCTAAATAAGAGTAAACGACTTCAGAAATAAACTACTCTTAAATCAGAGACTGATAAACATACACACTCAATTTTTGAGGTTAAAAATAGTTAACACCAAGCTTATATTAAAATTTAGAACATACCAATTACAGAACAAATCTAATCAATTTGGTAATCCAAGTTGGAGAGTAGTGTTAATAACTACTTAAAGGGACTGCGTTTATGTCATCTCAGAAGCAGAACTGAACACACACTGCCTGGTGATGACCCACTGATATTAAAGTCTGTGAGATAAATTTAATAAGAAGGAACAGTCTTTCTTCCCATGGAAATGCTTTCATCTCTCTAAATTTATGGTCTCCTGGTGCTCCAAACCACTACTTTCAGGTTACTAAGAAAAAAAGAAAAAAGAAAGCAAGCACTTAGCATAACAACACCGCAAGATGAATCACTATACCCTGGAGTCATTAAAAAAAAAAAAAAAGAGGAAAGAAATATATATTAAAAAGTATCAAATTAAAAAAAAAAGTTCCATGGTGATGTGAAAGAAATTAAGGCAAGAGGGCAGGCCACATTCTTAAAAAGGGTATAACATGGCAGTCCCTTTACCTGAGGCTGTTACCAGGAGGCTGTCTGAGGCACCTGTTCTACAGGATGAGGCACTAACAGGGTTTATGGAAGAGCAAAAGGCAATGGTGGTGGGAATGACAAGGGAACGCTCTGCACATGCAGGCTGGCTCAGTCCAGGGGTTTCAGCAGGCCAGGCACCCACCTGAGACGTGGCCAGGGCTGTCGGTGCCACAGTTAAATCTATGGACGGTTTTGGTGGCAGCTGAGGAGAGGAGGATTTAGGGAGATTCTCCTCATTTAGGACCCTGCTCCCTTGTGGTAAACTGGAAGGAGGTGAAGCCACAGTTTTGTTATCCGCTTTGGCGCCAGCACTGGAGGCCCTGCTGCTATCCGTAACAACTTTGAGTTGGGGGTGGGGTGGAGAAGGAGCTTGGGAGAGCCCTGGCTTTTTTGGAGGGATAGGAGGAGGGTTGCCTCTGTCAACTCGTGCTCCACCGGGAGTCTTTACGCTGGTCCGACCAACAGGAGGGTAGGTGCCAACATCCCCTACCGGGGGCGCTCCAGGCCTTGGGGGTGCTCCCGCTTGAGGGCCTGTAAATCTTGACAGCGCTTGGGTCACAGTATTCCGAGCCAGTTGTTTGGCCACTAGGTTTTCACGACTTGTAGGAGAGACATCTCTTGATGGAGGACTCTGGGTGGTATTTCCATTTTGGTCTGGGTCATTAGCATTGCCCTGGAACCTAAATCTAGCTGCTTGGACACGTGGGTTTAGACTTGGATGCAGAGACGCGTTGGCACACGGTGAGTGTAAACTGTGCACAGGCGGAGCTTGCGAATAGCTCTGGGGAGCTGTGCCTAGTGTTTGCAGGGTGGGAGGGGCAGCGTTATTGGGAAGTGGGGTTGTGCTTGTTAAATCTGGTGTTGAACCAGTGCTGGGTCCATTTTCTTCAATTCTATTTGCACTTGGAGATGAGACAGTGGGCAGAGCGGAGCCAATCAAGTCACCTTGGGAAGTCTGCCTGTCAATACCCGGTCTGACCGAGGTGGCACTGGTGCACACATTCCCTTTTGCACTTGCAGAAACTCGGGGGCTCCCTGTGGAAGGCTTTACAGGCACAGTCAAAGACAACTTCTTCACGTGGTCAGCGCCTTCTGTCGGTAGGTCTGTCTGGCAAGCAACAGATCTTGTCATAGGTCCTTCTGTTCCCACAGATACAGAGGCCAAATGCCTATCTTTCGCCTTCCGGGGGAGAGAGAGGCTTGGTTTGCTGTCAGTTCCCCTTTTCAGTTGCTCAATCATTTTCTTCATCTTGTCTATCTCCTCTTTGAGGTCAGTGGTGTGTGCTTCTTCTCGGTGCAGCTTGGCACGAAGCTGTTCCCGTTCAGTGTCAAACTCAGAGAGCTGTTTTTCCATCTGAGCTTCCATTTCTGTGCTTCTTCGTTTCTCAGCAGAGAGTTCCTCTTCTAATGCACTGGTCTTTTTCTTTTCTTCGTCCAGTTTGGCCATTACTTCTTCTAGCTTTTGGGCCTCATCTATGACTTTGCCGGAGAGCTGTTTGCACTCCTTGACCAGCATCAGGACCACATGCTTGTTCTTGCCTCGCTCTTCCTCCAGGCGGGAAGCCAGCTTCTTGTGCTCTTGCTCAAGGGCTTGTAGCTGAAGCTTTTCCATCTCCAGCTGGAAGAAATTCACAGGACAGTTCTATTAATATGCAGGAAATTCTTTTAGCCAAAGAAGTGCTTCTTGTGAGATTTTTCTTACAATTACATGATTTGGGTTAGCTAAAATACCACATTTTCTAAAGTGTATTGTGATATGAAACAAATATTTTAGACTCATTAAAATGAGAAAATAAATGTAACTAATTTTATGAAAAACATCTAAGTTACACCAACAGAGAATTTTCTTAATCTACTAAAGTTAACTATAGAAGAGAATGGTAATATCATCCTTCAGTTCACAGCACAGAGTTCAGTATATTCTGTTTTTGTAAAATCAGAGCTCTGTAAGGGAACTACTTTTTTAAAGGTTTAATGTTTTAAAATTACTAACTAATCGTTGAGGTACAGTATAATAAGTGCCAGTAAATAAATACTAATCTCCTCTATTTGCAAACTGTATAAGCATTTTTTTTTTAACTTTGAGGTTCTTGCAATGGGTTGCTATAGAAATCACATAAAATTATATATGAAAGTTCTTTGAAAACTACAAAGAGCTAAAGAAATATCTTATTAGAATTATAATCAATGTCAGTGAACCCAAAAGTCTGACCCCATCTCCTACGTCAGCCTCACTTACTCACTTAGCTCCCACTCTATTGGCTTCCTTTGAGTTTCTTGAACACTCATAACCGTGGTCTTGTCTCAGGGTCTTTGACTTTGCTGTTTTCTCTGCCTAGAATGCCAATGCACACCTTCATGTGGGGTTCCTGCACTAGGCAGTGACCAAAAGGAGAGAGGGCCTGGCATGTTATTTATTTACTTTGGCTGTTTCCTGCTTTGAATAAGTTGTTAAGTAACATTGCAATGGGTCCTATGAATAGGTGAAATAGGTGATCGGGAATACACATAATTCTCCAAGAATAATTAGAGACTATTGTTTATTCACACACACTCTATTATTCTACTGTATAAAATTTGTAAGGGTAACTTTATAAGTAGATTAGGTGAGATCTGGAGAACAATAGTACTGTAAAACACATTTACAGGCATGTTTTAGTCATCATAAAAAATAACATTTATAGTTAAAGCTATGGTGTAGCATTTACCTTTTCTAAATAGATCAAATAATAGGTTGCTATGGAAGGCATACACAAAATTAGAATGAGAAAGTTTAAAATATATTTTATATTAGCACCCCTCCCCAATTCTTATAACAATGTAGAAAAAAGCGGAAACTAGGTCAGTTTTCAGCTTATTTTTAAAATATGAGTTTCATAGTTTAGCTCTGAAGGTAGAAAAATGATGTCTTGCAGAACTCTAAGGGCTACCTTAATTTTTCAAAACTACCTATAGGCTAAATTAGTGATTTTCCTGATGTTATCCAGTTAATCAGTGTCAGAATCAAGACACTCACTCAGGGTTCCACTTGTCTCAAGCTTTTCTCACCATATCACACATCTTGCCCATAGAATTTCCTTATTATAGATCAATCACACTTCATTTTTGAAATGATAACTTTCATCTTATACTTCAGAATCCAATTGAAGACTGACTTCCAACAGAAGATTAACTCAACTTATCTCAGATATTTATACAGAAAACTGTAAGTCTCCCATAATTCATTTGTATCTTTGTCTTGCCATCATTCGTGCCTTATGAATTCTATCTCAGACTAACATGGGTCTTTTAAAATCTTATCACAGATAGCAGAACACAGAGTAAACCACATAACTGAGGTGCCTGCAGAAACATGACTCCAAATTCATTTGCACTTTGAACCCCAATCATCAATCACTCTATCTACCTTTGTTTAGCTTCCTCTACAATTTACCTTTCATGGGATAAACTTCTGCAACTCTCCCCCAAACTTCAGCCAATGACCAACTGACTCTCAGTCTATCCTAGTAGATTATTTTAACAAGAAAATTCAGACTAATATACCTCTTCTGTATTTATTTTTTTAAAATATATTTATTGTTGAGAGTACAGTGGGGCCTTGACTTACGAGTTTAATTCATTCCGAGGACGAGCTCGTTGAGGAGCTCGGTAACTCAAATTACTCTGTCAACTCAATGCAAAAAATCGGCGGAGAGAGAGCTGGTATCTCAAAAAACTCGTTAGTCGGGACACTCGTAAGTCAAGGCCCCACTGTATTACAGATTTCCCCATGTTTCCCTCCATTGCCCTCCTCCATCCGGATCCTGCTTCTTCCTTCCCCTTCCCTTTCCCTTCTTCTTCTGCTTAAAGAAGACCCTTCAACATTTCATGTAATACTGGTTTGGTGGTGATGAACTCCTTTAGCTTTTTCTTATCTATGAAGCTCTTTATCTGACCTTCAATTCTAAATGATAGCTTTGCTGGGTAATCTTGGTTGTAGGTCCTTGCTTTTCATCACTGAATATTTCTTACCACTTGCTTCTGGCCTGCAATGTTTCTGTTGAGAAACGAGCTAACAGTCATATGGGCTCTCCCTTGTAGGGAAATACGAGTAACTGCTTTTCTCTTGCTGCTCCTATGATTCTCTGTCTTTAACCTTTGGAATTTTAATTATGATGTGTCTTAGTGTGGGGTCTTCTTAGGTTCATCTTGTTTGGAACTCTCTGTACTTCCTGAACTTGTAAGTCTATTTTTATCACCAGGTAGGGAAAGTTCTCTGTCATTATTTCTTCAAATAGATGTTCAACTTCTTATTCTCTCTGTCTTCTCTTTCTGGCACCTGAATGATGTTAATGTTGGTATGCCTGAAGCTGTCCCAGAGGCTCCTTACACTATCTTTATATTTTTGGATTCTATTTAATTTTTGCTATTCTGATTGGGTGTTTTTTGCTTCTTTATATTCCAAATCGCTAATTTGATTCTCAGCATCCTCTACACTTCTGTTGATTTCCTTTAAATTATTCATTTCAGCCAGTGAATCCTTAATTTCTGACTGGTCCCTTTTTATGTGTTTGATGTTATAAGTGCCATGACATTCTCACTAAGTTCCTTGACATTGTCAGTAAGTTCCCTGAAGCTCTCATAAGTTCCTTGAACATCATTATAACCACTGTTTTGAATTCTGTATGTAGTAGTTTGTTTGCTTCCATCTCATTCAGTTCTTTTTCTGGATATTTCGTCTTTTTTTTTCATTTTTCTTTTTCTTTACATTGTGGCTGCTTCTCTGTGTTTGTTTCTATGTATTAAGTAGCTGCTACATCTCCAGAATTTCGTAGAGTGGCTCTGTGTAGAAGGTGTCCTGTAGGGCCCAATGGCTCAGCCTCCCCAGTCTCCTGAGCTAGGCACTCTAGGTGTGCCCCTATGTGGGCTGTGTGCACTATCCTGTTGTAGTTGAGCCTTGATTGCTGTTGTCATCACTGGGAGGGATTGACCCCCAGGCCAACTGGCTGTGAAGACTAGCTGTGGCTACAGCAGAAGACACCCTATGGCACAGGACTTGCTTCAGTGGGGCTTGGTTGCTCACTAAGTTCTTCTCTTGAGTGTGTCACTCATGAAAGTGGTAGAGTTGTAATCTGGCATTGTCTGAAGCTGTCTACCAGGTGCACTGGCTCTGCGGCCTCCTGGGAGGTGCAAAGTCAGCTACTGCCTGTGCTCTCATTGGGGCCACCTGGCTTGAGCTATTGAACGATCTGCAGATGGCTGTTACTTGTGTTGGGCTTGGAGGTGCCCAGGAGAGGCCAAGCTGTGAACCAAGGCAGGCTGCTGTCAGTGCGAGGCCTAGGGCCACTTATCTAGAGGTATGGGGCAAGCTGAGTCCAGCTCTACTTTTTTGAGAGATTTTAGGGAAGTCTGAATCCTGAGATAGGACAGGCCATTCATATGGAAAAGCCACGGAAAACAACTTGGGTGCAGCTACAAACTGGGTTGGACAGAATCTCAAGTAATCCCCAGGGCAGGGTGAACATTGTGGGTCAGCTTGATGGAGTGTCAGATATGGCGCCTGCCAGTTAGCTCTGTGAGGGGTAGGAGATCTCATTAGAGGAACAATGACCTCTGTCAGTCCTTTTGTCTGGGAGAAAGCTGTTCCGCAGGTCTTGCCTGATGCTAGACAATTTAGATCCTCACTGTATGACCCTGGATCCTTTCAAGCTGCTGCCCTAAGACTGGAGCTCAGAGGGAGTGATTCCAAGTACATTTGTGCGTGGGGCCTATAAGAGGAACTGCCTGGGTTTCCAGCTGACTCCATGTCACTCTGCCACAATCCCCGCTGGTTTTTACAGCATGATGTTACAAGGACTTCTCTTCCCGGCACTGGAACTCGGGGCTGACTGTTCTGGTGTGGGGCTGGGACCCCTTGCTCCTCACAGGAGGCCTCCTCAGCCAAGATACCCCTCCCAGGCCACATCTGGGTGTCAGATCAACCCTTTCCACACCTCTGCACCTCCTACCAGTCTCAGTGTAGTTCCTTCTTTAATTACTAGAGGCCTTGTCCACGGATTCGTGCACATTGAAAGGAAAATAATTAGAAGGTGTCTGGCAAGGTGGGACTGAGCAAAATGGGCCGGACACGCCCTGGAGCCAACCTCCCTTGGCCCGTTGCATCTGGGGCTCGAAGGGCATCTGCAGAGTGAGCTGGGTTCCTCTGGCAGGTGGGGTCCCTCGGCCTGGCCTGAGGGATTGGACTGAAACTGGCAGTCCGACATCCCCTGAGGGGTCCTGGAGTGCAAGAGGGCACTCTGCAAAGTTGCTGTCACTTGGCAACTCCTGTGTTGAGCGTCTGCCCCTCATGGTCAGTGCGCATCATACCTACTAGATGGCCAGCCGATTGGCCGGTCACTTAGGGCTTCCATTCAGTCAGATTTCAGGCAGTTCTCTTTTTTAAAAATATATATATTTTATTGATTTTTTACAGAGAGTAAGGAAGAGGGATAGAGAGTTAGAAACATCAATGAGAGAGAAACATTGATCAGCTGCCTTCTGCACATCTCCCACTGGGGATGTGCCTGCAACCAAGCTACATGCCCTTGACTGAAATCAAACCTGGGACCCCTCAGTCCACAGGCCAATGCTCTATCCACTGAGCCAAATCGGTCAGGGCATCCAGGCAGTTCTTAATGATGGTTGTTCTGTATTTTAGACGTGGCTCTGGGAAGAGGCATGTACCACATTTACCTACACTGCCATCCTGGTCAGAAACAGACTTTTGAGTGACTAAGATTCTCTGCTGGTGGCTGGCAAAGACCAGCAGAGGTGGAGCTGGGAGAACCACGGGATGTTTGCTGACCCATCCCTGGGCCCAGTGCTGCTAACAAACTAGTTGGATGTTCGATTCCCAGTCAGGAGCACATACTTGGGTTGCAGATTTGATCCCAGGCCTTGGTTGGGTAACATGCAGGAGACAACCAATCAATGTGTCTCTCTCACATCAATGTTTCTCTCTCACTCTCTCTCTCTCCCTTCCATCCTTCCCTTCTCCTCTCTCTAAAAATTAATGGGAAAAAATATTCTTATGTAAGGATAAAGAAACAGAAAATTAAGTGTAAATGAAGCACAACACAGCTGAAGTAAAGAATACCCTGGAAGGAATCAAAAGTAGAATAGAAGAAGACTGAATCAGTGAATCAGAAGACAAGGTAGGGAAAAAAAACACGCATTCAAAGCAGCAATTGGGAAAAAAATTAAATAGCAGGTGGGGAGTTTAAAGGAACTTTGGTACAACATTCATACAGTAACAGTGCAAGAAGAAGAACCTGAGCTAGGAATAGAAAACCTGTTTGAAAAAATAATGACAGAAAATTTCCCTAACCTGGTGAAGGATAAAGTCACTCAAGTTCAGGAAACACAGAGTCCTAAACAAAATGGACCCAAAAGGACCCACAACTATACCTCATTTTTAAAATGGTATACATTAAAGACAAAGAAAGACTCTTAAAGGCTGCAAGGAAGAGACAGAAAGTTACCTACATGGGACATCCCCAGATGATTTCTCAATTCGCCAGCTGATTTATCAATGGAAACACTTCAGGCCAGATGGAGTGGCATGAAGCATACAAAGTAATGAAAAGCAATGGGCTGAATAGGCCAATGACAACTGATGAAATCGAAGCAGCAATAAAAAAAAAACACAAGAAAATACCAAAATGGCATATTTCACAGATCTAGAAAAAATACTCCAAAAATTATATGAAACCAAAAAAGACCCTGAATAGACTCAGCAATCTTGAGAATGAAGAACAAAGTTGGAGGGATTACAATACCAGATATCTAATTATACTACAAAGCCACAGTAATCAAAACAGCCTACTACTGGCACAAGAACAGGCATATAGATCAGTGGAACAGAACAGAGAAGCCAGATATCGACCGAAGCCATTATGCTCAATTAATATTTGACAAAGGAGGCAAGAGCATACAATAGAGTGAAGACAGTCTCTTCAATAAATGGTGTTGGGATAACTGGACAGGTACATGCAAAACAATGAAACTAGACCACCAACTTATACCATACCTCCGAATAAACTCAAAGTGGTCCGTTGTCAAAATAAATGTACTCAAATATAAACTGTGCCCAAGATGATCCATATTGGCATTAGCAGACAAGGACCCTAAAGCAGCCACTGTCAAAGAAAATATGGTCACAATGATAGAACAGAAGGGGAATCTTGGCATAGAAATGGAAACTAAGAAAAAAAATCAAATGAAAAACTAGAACTAAAAAGCATAATAAAATGAAAAAATGTTGCCCAGCTGGCATGGCTCAGTGGTTGAGTGTCGACCTATAAACCAAGAGGTCATGGTTCAATTCCCGGTCAGGGCACATGCCCAAGGTTTTGGGCATGGTCCCCTGTGTGGGGCATGCAGGAAGCAGCCTATCAATGATTCTCTCTCACCATTAATGTTTCTATATCTCGCTCACTCTCCCTTCCTCTCTGAAATAAGTAAAAACTTTAAAAAATAAAAGTAAAATAAAAATAAAATGAAAAAAAGTTAATTGAATGGGCTTACATAGCAGACTTGAGAGAGTAGAGTTATAAAGGACAACGAATTTGAAAATAGAGCAAAAGAAAATATCCCATTTGGGAGGGAGCATAAGACACATCTCCAGCTCTCACTTAACACTCACTGCAATGTGTCTGGGAAGTCAAATACATGTTGAAATGTAACAATGAGTCATACAAAAAAAAGACTCAGGAATGAGCTAAAAACAATCACTCATTTACAAAATGTCCTAAATACTCTTTCTAAAAATGTTATTTTAGATGGTTCTCTACCATGTTGTCCTTGAATGAAAGTCTAGGAAGCAATTTAAAATTAAATTATATGTTATAAACCATTATGTAATGAAGTAGAGAGCACTGTACAAGTGGCAGTGCAGTACAATGAGCTGTAAGAGGAAGACAGAGCCTATGAAAGAAATTAGAACAGCCTGATTATTCTTTTCTGGCTCAACTGTCATTTCTTTGGTTGTCTAGCACCTGAAACTGCTTCTTGTTTGGGAGAATTCTCTCTCCTTATTATTCTCCCCACAGAAGTGAAATATGTCCAGCGTAGGGGAGCTCTCCCAGTCTCCCTTGTAGCTGAGGAGAGGGTGTGGAGCTTAGGTTTGACCAATGAAATGCACCTGTTCTTAGGCTTCCAGTGGGAAATGAGGGTTGCAAAGAAGCAGGGCCAGGGAAGCACCACTCAAGACCCAGAGCAGTGTTGGCAGTGGTGCTGTCTGGAGTCAGCAAGCTGCAGTATCCAGCTCTCATGAACAAAAACATCACCCACCTCAGACTGCATCTGTAATGAGCATTTGTTGGTGATGCTGGCTGGTAAGAGCTGGTCCCCTAGCTGGCCCAGCCAGGCTCTACCATAATGTAAAACAACCAATAAACACTTTTTCTGCTTAACTCAATCAATATTGGCTTCATTTGCTCACAACGAAAACCCTGCCTGATGCATCTATTGACATGCAACTGACCTCATTACAGTGAGCTGCCACCTAGAAGAAGCTATACCCAATATACAGAGCTAACTACTTTTAGTTTTTTCACTGGTGGAAAAAATATTGCTCCCTTAGGAATTTCCTAGTTATTATCTTGGCTTCTTACTTTTAAAGGCTCTGCTCAAATTATAAGGTCCCTCCTATTTTAGGGTTAGAAATTACTCACACTTTCTAAGTGTGAGTAAAATGATTGAAAATAAATTAGGATTGAAACTCTATTAACAGATGATGTACAAGATAAGTAATAAAAACCCCAAATATCATTCTAACCTACCTAGGTTACAGGCTCGAAATGTAGAGATTACTGGAGGCAAAGTTTCCCATGATGATCACTCATTAGCTTATTCAAAACGGCTTTAAGCGCTCAGTCCTTACCCAAATTTATTCTTGCCCAAATTTTCCTGGCACACAAATGACCAGTTAACCCTCCTATTAGGAGTCTCAGCAGGAACCAGTGCTTGAATGAGCAAGCAGCCTCCTTCTCTCCTCTGGAGAGGCCTAGCAGAGCAGCGTTCAGGCCAAATGTGTTAGAATCACCCATGAGCTGTGCCTGGTGTCTGGTAATAAACACCTCAATTGTAGATAATAAGGCCTTTGCTTTCCCTGGCTTTTGCTCTGACAGTAATTTAAAGAACTGGACTGATGGAAAGCAATGGATTTTTTTTGTCTTACTGATTTTAGATTTCTAAAGCTACAATTTACTTTATATGCAAGGGTACTGAAAATGTCTGGTTAAAATACTTTCAGGCCCTGGCCAGGTAGCTCAGTTAAGAGCATCATCCAATACGCTAAGGTTGTGGGTTTGATTCTGGTGAGGGCACATACAAGAATCAACCAATGAATGCATAAATAAGTGGAACAACATCTCTCTCTCTCTCAATTCAATATATAAAAATTAAAAAAAAAACTTTCAAAACTAAAGATGACAGGTAGTTTCGTTGCTAAAAAGATGACTTCTTTGTTTTGTGGCCTTATCACTTGATGTGATATTTTCTTTGTAAATTCAGGATACGAGTAGAAACTGTAACTCTTTTTACATGCTACAGTCTACCAGAACAGACTATCCTTTAGGGACAGAAGATAGCGCTGCCTGTCAGAGACTACACAGCCAATGAATTCGGCCATAAAGAACCACTGTATCCCTGTTATATGTGAGCGAAAGATCACTGGCTCATTTCATATTAGCCTGTCAGGACTCACAGGACAGAAACGATTTCCTTTCACTACCAGCCAGGTTGGAAATGGCCCAGCCATTCAGAAACAAACAGGATGTAAGCTGATTTACAAAAATAAGCTAGATAATAAAATCTTTCATTGATCTCAAAATGAGTTTCTTCTTTTTCTACAAGAGAAATGATAAAATGCAAAACTGAAGTAAAATTTAGGAAAGCATGCATTTTTGTATATTAAGTGAAAACTACAATGAAAATAAAGTATTTTCTTGACTTCTGATAACACAGCAGAAAACCCAGAAAAACTTTATGATGAAATAGCTCATTTGACATGTTCAGAACATAAATGAAATGTGTATCATCCAAGAAATACAAATGAGCTTCAGTGACATCAGCTAAAATATATTAACTCTTGCTTATGTGGTTTGTGGGGATTTTTGACAATTTCCAGAGGCCTCAGTGGTTGTCTGCTGGGCTTTGTAGAGGGTTTGCAACGTCCTCAGTAAAACTGTTTGATTCCACCTCACATCCATGGAAAGCCTTCAATTCCTTCTTCTTTACTAATTTACCCAGTGCTTTATTTTCTTACTATTTGACATCCTGATGAAAATGTTTGCTTTTACTCAACCCCCACCCCAGAACACTGGCATGCATATGCTAATGCAAAGATATAACTACAGAGCAAAGACATACACATCAATGACAGCATCATAAATATTTACAAGATGGTGCATTCAGGTTGATTATCAAGCAGGTGTTACATGTAAGCTATAACAAGTTCTCTGAAAAGGACAAATAGAAACATTTTATGTTTTAATGATGGTTGAAAGAACATACTGCTCTTAATTCTAATTACACTAGACATCATTAGCTTCTACAATTTCCTCACTCCCTTTTCTAAAGGGAATTCATAGCTTGTCTGTATACTGGAAGGACAAACTTTAAACTTCTATTTCCGCATGGCTGATGATAGTAAGCTTTTGTCACTCAGGACTCTGAAGCATCTACTCATGCACAATAAACAAGTGTATGCTGGTAGGGGAGGCGCGGGGTGGGGAGGAAGCTGGTTTAAATGAAAGGCATGTGAGTGAGCAGGAGCCTGGGGGTCTGCAGCATACACGGCTATCAGACCCCAGAGGCGAGTCTGAGACTAACCAGGACTTCACGATGACATGTAGTGAGATTGCACGCAAACTTTCATTCTACTTCTCCTCATGCTAGTTTCACTTTCCAAAGAAGTAATTTAAGCGATTTTTATTTTAAAGAAATATTTGAGACAGAAGCTGGATAAAGTAAGTTGGGGATACCACATATGATCAGAGTCCTTCCTGGTTGCATTACTAGATCACCTACCTAGCAGTTAAACATGTCTTATAGCAGTAGAAAAGAGAAATTCAAAGAAGGAAAATTATTATTTTAAAGAAAGTATTTAAGTCACCTTAATGGGAAACATAATTTCTTTATCAGACATCCTTTCTGGTTTAGTGTTTTGTGCTTGTTTGTTTGTTTGTTTGTTTGTTTAATTTTGAGTGATATTTCAAAACCACCACCAGAATTGGTCAGAATTTTGCATTTCTAAGTACTTATTCCAACTCTTCCTGAAAATACAATATTTAAGAACAAAGGATAACCTCAGAGATCATTTCTGCCTTCTACACCGTATTTTGGGGGAAATGACCTTTTGAAAGTCTCAATACCTTTTTCTGTCTGCTCTCAGCAGCAGCCAGCTGTGCGGACATCCTTTCCTGCATTTTTCTGCAGTGGCCCATGACTGCTTCCAGGATGGAGAGGGGGTTGGTACAGACTGGCTTCTTCTCTTTATCACCAGCACCTGCTTCGTAGTCTCTCTGCAGTGCCAGGAACGGGTCATTTAAATTAAATCTTCCATAGCGTTCCTGAACAAACACCTCCTTCCTGCGAGCCTAAAACAAAATCAGAGGAATGCACTGAAGAAATAAAACAGTAAGATATTTATAAGAAGGTTTTGTGATTACTTTTCCAAAAGGTATTCACAACTGTTCTGAGTAATGGCTAAAGTGTGATGTCAGGCGGTGAGCAAGACGGGAGGGGAATGTGTCCCCAACCCCTGATAGTCTGGCATGCCGCTGCCGTCTACAGTACTTTTAAATTGACTTTTAAATTACAAATAATACAAATATATATTTTCCCATGATGGCCACTCCTTCAAGGAACTGAATTTTAGGTGCAGCCTTCCCTAATTTAAAATAAAATTAGAAAGATCAACAGTTAAAATAAGTTTTACCAAAAGTTCAAAAATAAAATTATCTCTATTACATTCATATGTTATATTTCACATAATACTTACCAAGTCACAAAATATAAATCTCCTACAAGTTTTGTATAGCCAGAAAGAATTGATAAGGATATTTGCCAAAAAAGAAATTACATCATTAAACTTTTTAGTCAAAAATCCACAACATTCACAACATGCAAAAGATATAACTACAGAGAAAAGACATACACTACTAATAATGGTGAAATAACTTTTATTAGACTATCTCTTTTGTAAAGTTTGAACAATTATAAAAAAACTTCCAGAGCCAGGCTGGTGTGGCTCAGTGGTTGAGCACTGACCTATGAAACAAGAGGTCACCAGGACAATTCCTGCTCAGGGCATATGCCCAGGTTGCAGGTTCAACCCCCAGCAGGGAGAGTGCAGGAGGCAACGGATCAATGTTTCTCTCTCATCAGTGTTTCCATCTCTCTATCCCTCTCCCTTCCTTTCCAAAAAAAATCAATGGAAACATATTTTTTAAAAATAAAAAGACTCCAGAAAATTTAAGAAGATGTAAATATCTTGCTCTGGTCAGGTACCTCAGTTGATTAGAGCATCATTCCAATACACCAAGGTTACAGGTTTGATCTCTGGTCAGGGCACATATAAGAAGTAACCAATGAATTCATAAATAACTGGAAAAACAAATCATTGTTTCTCTCTGTTTCTGTCTGTCTGTCTCTTTTTCCTTCTCTGTCTCTCTCCGTTTCTCTCAAATCAATTCTAAAAAGTACGTATCTTTTTAAAAAGATGTAAATATCTCATCATTGAAGGGCATTAAAATATAGCTCATAGAATCCCAGGAAAGAATGCAACCTCATTTTACTCTGTCAGTCTATCAGTGTCAAAGTTAATTGCACATCCACATGGCACTAAATGCAACTTTAGATAATTACCCTACAACAGTCTTCACATAAAATTGGAAATAGCAGTAGAAATATATTGAAAACTATCCACATTTTCCCAACTCAGGTCATTTAGAAGAGCCCATAGGAAAAATTTATTCTATGTCACTGCTAGTGGAAAATGAAATTACTTTATTATAAATCAAGTTTAACTGTCAAAATGTTAAGTGTGTTTTAAGGATATATTACATACATTTCCTCACTTTGGAAGCAACCACTTTGAACTAAACTTTTTGTTTTCAGACCACTGTCAGAGAGCCAACAACTAGACAAACACAAGTGCAAATGGCATTGTTTTTTTCTGTTACCAAATTACATCAGTTAGGAGATGTTGTTTACAAGAAGTTCAATTTCACCATTAAATCTAAGCTGGCTTTCAGAGCATCATTTGAAACTTAAAAGTTAACATGGTTTATGAATCAAAAAACATTTGATATTTCTAGATTCTTATGTAATCAATACACAGAATAAGTATCACTTCAGAAATGCAATTTAAAAAGAAGTTTCATTTTATCTTTCACTTGTTTCTTAATTTGTATTAATGTAAGTAACTCATCCCTTAGCCCTGGATGAAAACCTAAGAAATCCCCATGGTTTTTCCAATTATTTTTACCTAATACAAGGCTTATAGTCACTTTAAGACACAAAACAGTCTCCCTTTGGCTATCAGAATACCCAGCTTAGTGCTAAGCCAGCCGGCTAGGCTCTGCAGCAGGTTTAACATGCACCACTTAGGAAGGGAGAGTTTATGAAAACCGCTCTCTTTTTATCCAAATCTGCTCGCCCTTTCTAAGTGTTTTAGCCCTCTCGGGGTTGGAAAGGACTGGAGGTAGATGGTGAAGATGGAGGTGAGAGGAGCAGGAACATTCCACCTGACTGGTTCGCTAGCCTTACCAACGAAGGTGGTGAATATTTAAAGACTACTCTTTCCCTACAGAGCACTTGGTAACTTTAGAGGACCACGCCTTCTCACTGCGGAGGTCCCTTCATCCATAGTTTCCTAATGTAGGTCATACATTCAGGGCAGGATACATAATCTCCGGGGTCCGGTAAAAAATTAAAACACAAAGTTGTTAAAGAAATTAAGAATTTCAAGATGGTAGCAGCACACCATTTAACCAAACATGGCCCTTCCAAGTGCAAGCCCTTTGCCATGACATAGGTTGCACACCTATGAAGCTAGCCTTGCACACATTCCTTATGTATAACATCTAGAAAGCAGTTTTAGTGGGCTGAGGTCCCATGTTCTCCAGACTCCTCTATTAAATAGGGCCTGAATCAATCTCATTTCGACTCTTTGATGCCCATGGCCTAACGTAGTCTACAGGAAACACTTATGAATCTTCATCTAAACAAAATCTGGCAGTTCAAGATGGCCACTGAAATCACCATTCTGTCATTTCCACAGGATTCCCGCTTTTCATCTCCACCTTCATTCAGACTACCAAGGCCTTCAGGAAAAATTTAAGTCATTAACTTGTGTCCTTGAAGCCCTTTTCTCTCAACTTGAAATGAAGGGAGAAGCAACTGGATGGGGCAGGACTCAGCACAATTCTCTCCAAAGAAAAGCTCTTTCACATAGGAACTTTTCTCTTTAATCTCCGACATCTAGATTATTTTATTCCCTCAACTATAGGCCCAGTGCATGAAATTCATGCACTGGTAGGGTCCCTAGTGGCTGGCACCTGCTGGCCAGGTACTCTCTCCCTTCCCCCAGCCAGTCCCGCCCCCTGGTCAAACTCCTGGAAGAACTCCAGGCAGAGGAAACAGTTTGCATACTACACTTTTATTATATAGGATGCGGGAAAGGACTTTAAAAATCAAAACTGGATTTCAAAATTTCTCCTGGAAATTTTGTATCTTTGTCCTCACTTTAGTATCCGATATTTATCATTATGGGTCCCCTGCTGAAACTTATATTTTAACAACCAATAATAATTACTTGATGTCTACTCATACATCCAACCTATTTTATGATGTACAATATTTTTAACACATTCAAGCCATTTCTTGATCACATAGGCTCTTCTTAAATCAGAGCAAACTTTTGATAAATAGGTTAAATCATGGCCCTATTACCAGTTTAAATAAATTTTATGGTCAGAAAATATTTAATCCTTTTTTTTAAACCAGTGTGAAACAGTTGTGTGTATGTTTTGCTGGGTTTGGTTTTGTTTTAACTTTAACTGATAGTCCCAATGTGACGTTGTCAAATGTGGGCAATTTTTTTTTCTGTTGGAAATGTTAAATTGTGTTCAGGATCATCAACACAAAACTGCCAATGATTTTCTTTGCAAATAGAGATTGACATTTAACTTTTACTACAAAGTGCAAGATACACACATTTGGCTCTTTTGAGAGTAGAAGTAGTGGCTCTGTATTTGCTGCCATTCAGATCAAATTATTTTCTGAGCTCCTTGTGATTTTGTGTTTGACATAGGAATTACAGAGCAATGTTTTTCAAAAAATTCCAAATATTTAGAGCTTTCCTAAATAGCTTATTGTATTGATTTCTCATTTAATTCTGTTGCGGTCACTGAATACATTATACAAATACAAATGTCAGTTATTTAAGATGATTGCTAATGTTATTCGTATTTTGTTTTTACCATCAACTACTAGTTGTTTATGAACAACTGATGGAGATATTAAATTTTATGCTTATGAAATTGTCTGTTTCTCCCTTCAATTCTGTTGATTTTTGTTTCATACATGTTGAGGTTTTGTCACTATTCACATAAGCAATTATGTCTTTGTGATGAATTGTCCTTTTTATTTCTGTAATATGGGGCCTGTTTTTTATCTGTGTCCTTTATCTCTCTATCCATAATTCACTAGTACAAATACTTTGTGTTATTAAATGCTACCAACTGGTAGGACAAGCCTCCTTCACAATATCAGTTTCCAAAACTTTCTTTGCTAAGTTACCAGCTCATTCTTTTAGACAAAATTTCAATTTATTTTATCAACTTCTAAGAATAAGCAATTATAATTTTGACTGAAATTATGTATCAATTAGACACACATTGGGAGAAAGAAGACATTTTCATAAAATTGAGTCCTACTATTGGGAAATAATCATTTTTATTTATTAGAATTTGCTTTTATATATCTTATAAAAGTTTGATATTTTCAAACCTGTTAGCATAAATTTAATAAAGGGATCCTTTTTATATATCCTTGGCAACATCCCCACTTTTCCCGTTATCTATGTCCAGTACATATTTTATTAAAATTGGTAGAGCAGTGGTTCCCAATCCTGCCTGCTCATCAGGATCACCTGTGTAACCGCACACACTCAGCTCTGTCCAACACTCAATCGCTAAATCTACCAAGAGTCTCCTAAGCACTTAGATGCCCAAGCCAAGGATAAGAACGAATAACCAATTTCTTGCTCCTCTTTGCATTTTTATGCCATTATTTATTTTTATGCTGACTTCTAACTAGGTAAGTCTTTAGATCATTTATTTTTCAAGCAGCTTGGATGCGAATATTTTATACCTTTGTCATTCTGAGGATGATTTTTCTTTCCTTCTTACATGAACGCCATCTTGTCTGGGTAAAAACATTCTGAGGTGGTATCCTTCCATAGAAATATGTGTTGTTCAGTCACCTGTGTCCAGCAATCTACATAGTGCACAGGAGCAAGGAAGGCTGAGGCCAGGCAGACTTTTCTCGCCTTCAGGTAAGCCTTCTGCTTTTCCACCTGATTAAATCAATTCTTTTTCTACCCTTAAAATTAATATATAACATTTAAGGTTATTCCCAGCATTGGCTGGAATTGTCCTGGCCTGTAGCCTTTTTAATCGAAAGATTCTGCTACATTTTGTTTGCAGCATCCATCATTCCATTTTTTCTAATCTCTTTCAAAAACATCAATTTCTCTCCTAGTGGACCTCCATTTTCTCTTGTGTGTGTGTATGTATATGTACATATATATATGTGTATGTATACTTTTTTCACATATATATATATGAAATCTTATTTCCTACTCTATCACTTTATTCCTTTCCTCTGGATTCTGGGAGATCTTAATTTTGTTTTGGATTCAATCTTTTAATGGTGTTGATTTTTCACTGTTACTTTAATATATGCTTCGATTCTCCTAGTTCATTTTAAATTCTTATAATAACCCTATTAGGCAGGTGGTCTCACACTGCAGAGAAGGACACTGAAGCACTGAGAGGGCAAGGGTTTGTCCAAGGCTGTACGGCTAGAAGTGGCGGACCGAGGACGCACTCCAGCGCTGCCCCCAGGATCTTGCCCCCTTCTCTGCTTGCTTTCCTCAGCTTTGCAGACAGTCTTCTCTCTTCATCACGATATGGCTTACCCACCTGCAGTCACTTCAGAGTCTGCTTCCTTGAATTTTAAGACACAAAGCAGATGCTATCTAAAAATTACTTTCTAAAATTTGTTTCTCATAATTTTGTCAGATGTAGGTTGTTTCCTTGCATCTTAAGTGTTATGTCCTTTTCCTTTTTCTAGGCTGCAAATTCTTTCCCAGGCCCTCCTCCCTCCCTCCCCCTCCTCCTCCTCTTCTTCTTCTTTTTCTTTTTATCCTGTTTACTCCATCTTTGGACCAGAAGGAGACAACCCATATCTGGTGTTTATCCATAAGCAGGGCAGGTAGAGTCTCCTCGAATATATTTAACTTTTCAGCTGGTTGCCATTAATATGCTTCTCTCCTAAAGGGATTCAGTGGGCAGACTGATGCCAATTTACATGGCTGTGTTCCTTTCAGCTGAGAAGAAGAGGAAGTTAGAGCCACAGCCCTGCAAAGCATTTGAATACAGACGCTGCCACTTCCAAGTTATGTAAATTTAGGCTGATTACTGTATTCTCCTGGGCCTTCACTGGTTCCATGAAGATAACAGCTACCTAACCCAAGGTTTTTGTTGTTCTTGTTGTTTTGAAGGATTAAAGAAATGATGCATGTAAGGCACTTGGCTGTGCTTGGACGACCATGAACATGCAGTGATAGCTATCATTTCAATACTGATGACACTCTTTCTGCCTTGTCTTTGCCTATTTTTATATCCTTTAGATTATGTCACAGAAATGGCAAGTTGGGGATCAGATGCCACGGCCAAAGTCTCCATATTCTTTAGAGCTCCCAGGAGAAGTCTGCGAAGCCTGTAGTGTGCTGGGAGATCGTCTTCAGGCGTGTACTACTCTTCTGTCTCTCCTATTGCATCACCTCCCTTAAGGGAAAAGGCTGTGCTTCTAAGGTCCATTATTCTAGAGCCCCCTCCGTGTATGCGGGAGGCCAAGCACTGTGGGTGCACGCATGAATCGCTACACAAGAGAAGAATCAACATGCCCGTGGGTGGAAATGAACTCATCATCATCCAACAGTTACAGAAACACGTGTGAATATGACACTCCACGGGTAGAGAAAATCCTACCTAATAAAGAGGTAATATGCAAATTGACCATCACTCCAACACACAAGATGGCCACCCCTATGTGGACACAAGATGTCCGGCAGGGGAGGGCAGTTGTGGGTAGATCAGGCCAGCAGGGGAAGGCAGTTGTGGACGATCAGGCCTGCTAGGGAGGGCAGTTGGGGGGAACCAGGTCTTCAGGGGGGGCAGTTGGGGGGTACCAGGCCTGCAGGGGAGGGAAGTTAGGGGTGACCGCGCCAGCAGAGGAGGGCAGTTGGGAGCAACCAGGCCTGCAGGGGACAACAGTTAGGGGCGACCAGGCCGGCAGGGGAGGGCAGTTAGGGGCAACCGGGCTGCCAAGGGAGGGAAGTTAGGAGTGACCGGGCCAGCAGGGGAGGGCAGTTGGGGCTGACAGGGGAGCAGTTAGGCATTGATCAGGCTGGCAGGGGAGTGGTTAGGGGGTGATCAGGCTGGCAGGCAGGCAGGCAGGCAGGCGAGTGGTTGGGAACCAGCAGTCCTGGATTGTGAGAGGGATGTCTGACTGCCCGTTTAGGCCTGGACAGTCAGACATCCCTCGAGGGGTTCCAGATTGGAGAGGGTGCAGGCTGGCCTGAGGGACACACCACCCCCCCAACCCCATGTACGAATTTCGTGCACCGGGCCTCTAGTATAAATAATAAATTCTTTTGAGATATTTTTTTAAAAGGATTACAGAGCAAAAAGCAAAGACTTAGAACAAAATATTACAGAATCCTATTTCAACAACACCCTTTAATACATAAAATCAGTTCTAATGTAAATCAAATGATGTGTTCTGAAGCACCACATGTAGAGAAAGAAGATACTGTTATGCCATTAACTTTAGAAGCTTTGCCATTAATAATGGGTGTAATCTGGAGCTTTCAGGGTGAATTTTTAGGATAAATATTCAATTTTGGCGCTAACATAAATGTATTTCATTTGCTGAACTTCTAAGTCATATGCTTCATGCTAAGTTTTCTAAAGCCTCTAGATACTGAGTAAATTGGCAGACTTTTCCAACAAAATAAGTTACCCCATCAGAAACATGTCAAATTTCGTGACATTATAGTGAACCAGCAAAATAACAGCTCCTAGTAAAAAGATGACTTAGAATATGTGAAAGAAAACTTGTTTGCAATGATTAAAAGGAGAGTAGAACTGACTTGCTCACTGATTTTTAAAATAAATGTTTGAAATACAGGCTTTTGTTGAGTGGTCACATATTGTATAGAGAAGCAATGGCCACTTGTAGGGGCTGAAGAGTCCTGTGCCAAGCACTCTGAGAGGGATTCTGCAGACACCCCTTCACAGGTGCTGGACCGAATGCGTGTTCTAACAATCCCCAGACAGGTTCTCCCCCACCTGCATGTTATTCACATCATTATGACTGCACAGAAGTATTTTCTTATTTGGCTTTAATCACCTAGAACTTTTAAGTCATACCAAGAAAGAAAAAACAGTATTAAACATCTTTCCTAAAAATGAACATATAAGCAGTTATCCATAACCAACCAAACCTAAAAAAATAAATTTTAAAAAAATGCCACGTAGCTTCCTTGAAATGCTTCAATATTTCAGGAACAATGTAGTTCGCTAACATGGTAATTTCAGAAATATCTACTAATTTGTGACTTGAAATGTGTTAACAGTGTTAACATAAGCATCCCCACATGCTAATTAAAAAGTGAAAAACAAAGAATTAAAGGCAGTCTCTTGTCTAGTGGGGATAATATAACAGATGATTTCTGGGGGCAGAGGTTATAATGAAAATTTTTAAATATGCTCCCTTTTATAGCAGCAGGAAACATAAGTTCTCTTAATTAAAATGAAAAGTTCCCAGGACACAAAGAGAGAATGATGGAGACAGTTTTGCTCTTGGTGCTGTGCCCTCTCCCCAAACCCCTACCTCCCCACTCCAACCTTGGACACTGAGGAGTAAATAGCTCACCAGTCACAAGAACTGCTGAGCATCTGGAGAACATAGGAAGATCTTACCACTCTCACCTTCCACCAGCTGAAAGGATTTACTTGCTATCAGCAACAATCAAGGGAAAAGGAATGCCAATGGTTTGAAAGCAGTCTTTATTCAAACCCTGCCAGCAATTTTTACCACCATTAAATGTTCCCCAGTTCTTGAATGCCTACCTGCTGCTACGCCCCACAGCAAACCAGAAAATGGCTGCAGTTGCTAAGAGAGATTTGCTACACGGATCACAGGGCATGCCTGGGAAGAGGCACAGTCCCTGGAGGGTAACTTCATCATATGCCTGCAATAAAGATGTGTGTCCCTGGGACACGTTGCAGATGTGTGAACTGGGGGGTTGGAAACTCCTAAGCTATCCTTAAGTCAATTCAGAGGCACAGGGACCTATTAGGCAAAAGGTGAGAGCTGATCTTTTTCAAGGAACAGACAGATCTCAACAAGACAAGTGTCATTTGCAGGAACAGGGTAAGAAGCTATTTCAGATCATGCAAATGTGTCTTCCTTTATTGTATTTGAGGCAAGGATAGCTGTGAAAATGCTCTGTAAACCATCAACTGTGGTGCACAGGTGAGCTGGTATTATTAATATGAAACTGGTCATTTATCAAGGCCTGTTTGTGTTGGTTCGCATCAGTAAAAATGCTCAACTAAATGTTTCTGCTGGACTTTTTACATTTCATCGTTTATCCAAGCACGGTCTACACATGGGCCATCTTTTCAGCAACCAGCTGCCTTGTCTTCTTTGTTCTGCTGGGCATTTGTGAGCAGAATGGGAAGGGAGTACTTAACTAGTCTGTAATAGAGGATGAATTGCAGAACACTGTAAACATGTGTTATACATTATGAAACAGTGAAAAGCGGCGTATCCTCCAAAGGAGTTCAGGCCCAGATGAATGGTAATCATTTCCTGAGTCTCCAGCATGATTTATGACTGGCTGTGATCAATTTCTGAAGAGTAAACCTGAACTGTGGTTTTCAAGTCTATCCTTGTAAGAATCCAATTTCTACTGTCCAAGCAATGCCACCCACTTTCACACTAAACGACACCACGGCCTCGGACCAGATGACACGGCTCTTCTGTGTAGGCGGCACATGACGGCGCTCCCTGGAATTTGCTGCAGGGAGGAGAGCAGCACCCTGCCATTTCCACCCCCTTCTATTCTGGAGCAGCTCCTGAAGTCATCTGTTTTTTTCCTCTAATATCCCTTGTCTCCCGTTAATATTCCTGGAGAACACAAGGACAGTGAAATAACAAATTTAGTTAGGATGGGACGAAGGCAGCGGTTCTCAACCTGTGGGTCGCGACCCCTTTGGTGGTCGAACAACCCTTTCACAGGGGTCACCTAAGACCATCCTGCACATCAGATATTTATATTACGATTCATAACAGTAGCAACACCACAGTTATGAAGTAGCAACGAAAATAATTTTATGGTTGGGTCACAACTTGAGGAACTAACTGTATTTAAAGGGCCAGAAGGTTGAGAACCACTGGGCTACGGTCATCAGCCCTTGCCAAAACCAGATAAGCTCTCAAACTCTGATCAGTTCCAGAGACGTTACACAGAACTAAAGCCTGTGGCCACAGTCCCTCAGCCAGGGCAGATAATGCTACCATTCACATGTGCTTTTCCTCCAAACGCCTTCGCTTTGCCCACAAGATCGGATGATGCTCTGAAATGTCTCAGAGGACATCCCCAGGAGCACCAGGACTAGGAATGGGGTGTCTAGACATACTTGCTACCCATTCCTGTGAGTGACTGTCCCATGGGGCTAGCCAGCAGGAAAGGACTCAAGTGCAATTTTACTGCCTCGGTGCTAAAGTAAGGGAATCACATCCAGAGACCTGGTCACTGCCCCGCAGTCATACCAACTGACCTAACTGCACATCAGAATTCCTAAAAGAAGATCTGTCAGGGTACATATGAGGCATCATGAGAGTTGGCTGAGCTGACGCAGTACAGCCATGAACTCAGAAGACTCCTCTAAAATAATCCCGCGCTTGGAAGTTAATGCACAGACTGTTTTGCCTGTATAGTCTATTTTTATATACTGGTACCAGGCACATGGATACTTGAAGCTGTGTTTGAGAAGTAACTAATTATATGTACTTTCTTGACATTAAGCCTAGCATCCATAGAAACTATTCCTACTCCATTACATAGAAATAAAAGTATCAACAGAAAAGTCCCCCCAAATGAGCCAAAAAAATCAATTTATTGAAGGAAAAATCTTAATAGGCTATTTCCAAAATAACTTTCTTTAAAACTTTTTTAAATTTGATTTAATTTAATATTTTTCCATCACCATAAGTTCTTTCTAAGCCCTCTTCCACCTCTACCCTTCTCCCTCCCCCTGAAATTACCACACTGTTGTTCATGAGTTATCTCTTTTCTTTTTTGCTTAATCCCTCCATTCCCCTAACACCCCCCTGCCTGCTCTATCTATGAGTCTGTCTCTATTTTGTTTGTTGGTTCAATTTGTTCATTAAGTTCCACATATGAGTGAAATCATATGGTATTTGTCTTTCTCTGACTGGCTGATTTCACTTAGCACAATGTTCTCCAGGTCCATCTAAGCTGTTACTAAGGGTAAAATTTTCTTCCTATTTATGGCTGAGTAGTATTCCATTGTGTAAATGTACCACAGCTTTTTTATTCCTTCATCTACTGATGGGCACTTGGGCTCCTTCCAAATCTTGGCTATTGAAAAAATGCTGCAATGAACACAGGGGTGCATATATTCTTTTGAATTAGTGTTTCTGGTTTCTTCAGATAAATTCTTGTAAGTGGAATTGCTGGGTCATGAGTTTTTGCACAGCAAAAGAAACCATCAACATAATGAAAAGACAACTCACTGAATGGAGAACACATTCACCAATGATACATCTGATAAGGGTTTAATATCCAAAATTTATAAAGAACTTATAAAACTCAACACCAAAAAACCCCCAAACGTTCCAATTTAAAAATGGGCAAAAGAGTAGAATGACACTTTTCCAAAGAGGACATACAGATGGCCAATGGACTTATGAACAGATGCTCAACTTCACTAATCATCAAAGAAATGCAAATTAAAACCACAACGAGGTATCACCTCACACTTGTCAGAATGGCTATCATCAATAAATCAACAAACTAGTGAGAATGTGGAGAAAAGTGAATCCTCATGCGCTATTGGTGGAAATGCAGAATGGTGCAGCCACTGTGTAAATCAGTACGGAGTTACCTCAAAAAATTAAAAATAGAACTGCCAAAATACTTCTTTCTGAACCTAATTTAGTATTAGTAATAGTCTTTATTTTATTACTAGAGGCCCGGTGAATGAAAATTCGTGCACTGGTGGGGGGGGGGTGGATCCCCTCAGCCTGGCCTGCCCCCTCTCACAGTCCAGGAGCCCTCAGGGGATGTCCTACTGATGGCTTAGGCCCACTCCTCTGCGGGAGGCAACTGGCTTATCAGGGGAAGGCACTGCCCCATCAGCCTGCTGCTGCTGCCACTACCAGCCACGGCAGCTGCGAGGCCTGAGCCCCGGGTCTTGCAGCCGCCAGGGCTCACAGCTGCCTGAGCCCATGGCTGCCTGAGCCCCAGGCCTCACAGCCGCTGTGGCTTTGTCTGGATGGACCTCTGGAAGACATCACCCTACTTAGCATATTACCCTTTTATTAGTATAGATTATTTCCCAGTGTTAAAATGACCCTAACAAACAAAAGGCTTTTTTTTTTTTAACACACACAACCACATGAAGTGTACAACAGGCAATCAGCTGCTCTTTATGTCATAAAGGGTAATAATCAACTAAATCCCTCCTAAAAGTGATCTGTGTTAGAGTGTTTTTGCTATGATGCCACTCAGCCACAAAATCACACTAGGAGACCAGCATCAAGGGCTCCGTGGGTATCGTCTAAGGTCAAGAAATTCATCGGCACCTTGACATACTAAGAATATACCCTAGGATTCATAAGCCCATCAGCCCATGTCTGAGGGAAAGGACCACAGATACATCAGAACACACTATGCATGGCATCCCTGTTTCGTTTCTCTCACTCTTCAAGTGTGAAGAACTAGGAAGTAAGAATTAGAAATGAGAGTGAAGAATTGGAAATCCAAACTTACAGCCCCTGGGAGAAACGTTGTCCCCAAAGCTGAAACATTTCTTGGAGGGAGAAGAGTCCCAGGAAGAAATGAAAGCCACTAAACAGCTATGGTTTTGCAACAGCATTGGACTGTTTTTCCTTCATGACAAAGAATCATCGGTAGAATAAATACCCTCTTCCCTGGATATATGGCCCTGGAGGCTGCCTGCTCCTCATAGGAAATAAACAGCTTTCGGTCTGAATGAATTGAATAAGTAATGACTGACTCTGTTTCACAAGGTCATAACTGAAATTTATATTTGCACTACCCTTGGGGGATTAATAGCCCAGATTACCAAATGGTCAAAGAAAAAGGCTAATGATGTTTGTACATGTAAGTTTTTTGGGTTTTTTTTTTTAAGTAATGGATGTTTAGGTAAGGTAAGGTATAATTCTAACTGTGGATAAAATATTTACTGGTTATTGTATTTTTATTTTAAATTCAAAGCCTTAGAGAAAAAGAAAACAAAATGGTTTATCTAAGAGTTTAGTTATTCAGGAGGCTTTGAATCATATGAATAAGCAAAATTATCAGAGCTCACAATTTCTTGAAGTCCTTGGCTCCCACAGCTTTCACTAGAACTCTCCGCCACATCCACATATCCTCAGCCTCCATCAGAACTACCCAAATATCTCAGTGCCTTCCTTTCCCTCAGTGTATCTCCCACAGAACACTTTTCATCTCCATCCAGTGTAGAGCTCATGTGTCTCTAGATGCTATTTCTTCAAACCATTATTTCTCAACTAGAGGCCCGGTGCATGAAATTCATGCACTTGGTGGGGAAAGGGGGGGTCCCTCAGCCTGGATTGCAAGAGGGTGCAGGCCAGGCTGAGGGACCCCACCGGTGCATGATTGGGGCCAGGGAGGGACGCAGAAGGTTGGCTAGCCGGGGAGGGACCTCGGAAGGGCTCCAGGGCATGTCTGGCCCATCTCGCTCTGTCCCAATTGGCCGGACCCCAGCAGCAAGGTAACCTACTGGTTGGAGCATCTGCCCCTGGCGGTCAGGGCATGTCATAGCGAGTAGTTGAGCTGCCTTAGCGTATCATTAGCATATTACACTTTGATTGGTTGAATGGCCGACCAGATGACCGGACACTTAGCGTTATTAGGCTTTTATTATATAAGATACTGTAAGTTTGGGTCTATCTAGAATCTTCCATCTGTGCTTTCTTAGAAGGCTGAGCAGTGTTAAAGCACTGAAGAGTATATTTTAAAGCCAATACACTTTTGAAGTCTACAGACTCATCTGGACTCATGGAACCAAGACTTCTACAGGTTTAGTGAATCCTATTGGTGAGGAGGAGTCCGATCCTCCTACATGTCCCTACTTACACAGTGGACATTCCAAAACTTCTTTATGCTCCTAACTCAGTGATGGCGAACCTATGACACGCGTGTTAGAGGTGATACGCAAACTCATTTTTTTGGTGGATTTTTCTTTGTTAAATGGCATTTAAATATACAAAATTAATATTAAAAATATAAACCTTTGTTTTACTATGGTTGCAAATATCAAAAAATTTCTATATGTGACATGGCACCAGAGTTAAGTTAGGGTTTTTCAAAATGCTGACACACTGAGCTCAAAAGGTTCGCCATCACTGTCCTAACCCATCCTTGTCCTCCTCATGACATGCAACCTTGCTTTCCTCATCCTACTGGTAATCTTTTTTTTTTTCAGCACTCTCAAAATTCTGTCCCTTCCCTTATCTTTCTCACAGGAAACTGTTTCTTTGTCTCTAAAGTTAATTAATTCTATCTATGCTTTCTCTTCCCTCTGGTCTTCCTTTTATCTTTAAGTTGCTACAAACAGTACTCTGACCAAAACTACTTCTTCCAGCTATGAGGACCGCATTCCACCCAGTGGCTTTGTGTTTGAATTTCTAATTTTTCACTCTCATTTCCAATTCTTATTTCCCAGTTCTCACACTTGAAGAGTGAGAGAAACGAAACAGGGATGCCATGCATAGTGTGTTCTGATGTATCTGTGGTCCTTTCCCTCAGACATGGGCTGATGGGCTTATGAATCCTAGGGTATATTCTTAGTATGTCAAGGTGCTGATGAATATCCTGACCTTAGAAGATACCCATGGAGCCCTTGACGCTGGTCTCCTAGTGTGATTTTGTGGCTCAATAGCAAAACCACACTCCCAGGGTTAGCTGATGATTAGACGGCAAATGACTCTCTGGGGAATGTGACTTACATGTACAAACCAATCAATCTAGAGCCCAAGCCCCCCTTTATAAAACTCTCACACTTCAAGCCACTATCCCCGGGCCTAACCACCCCAGGGCCAGACCAGGTGCTGTCCCTATATCCTGGAGCCTTCTGAAATTATTCAACCTCGCCAAACTAAGCCTGCTTACCTTGAGTTAGCCATTCCTTCACTGGAAACCACAATAAAGGCTGTGCCTCACTCCCTCTACCTCCTGACTGACCCTGGCGCTTCCCCCAATGGCCCTGTGTGGCAATGGTGTGCTTGCCGTTTCTAGGGATCTGAGTATAAAAACACCTTCCTTCACAACAGTCATTTTCATGTTTGTGTGTCTTTCCATAGCTGATGAAAAGAGTCCTAGGTACATTTTAAAACATGCTCAAACTACAAAACTATTTACAAGGCCCCGAGCCCACCGTGCTTCTGTACACCTCTGCGATCAGCCGTAAGTTGTACGCTTCCTATGAGACCCACTTTCTCTGTTTTCTCTGTACGGCCTTTTCTGACTAGCCCAACGCTGAACCCCTTCTCTCTGTGCCACCACTGTACTTTGCACACAGCTTTGGCTGAACACTTGCTATTCCACCACAACATAGGTATCTGCTTGAAAGTCTCTCTCTCTCCTTTCTTCCAAAAGAACTAGGCTGCAAACTACAGGAAAGATATCAGGCCATACTCATGTTTATTATGAGTACTGAGCCCAGTACACAATAAAAATCTCAATGAGCCCAGACCGGTTTGGCTCAGTGGATAGAGCGTCAGCCTGCAAACTCAAGGGTCAAGGACATGTACCTTGGTTGCAGGCACAACCCCAGTGGGAAGTGTGCAGGAGGCAGCTGATCGATGTTTCTCTCTCATCGATGTTTCTGACTCTCTGTCCCTCTCCCGTCCTCTCTGTAAAAAATCAATAAAATATATATTTTTTAAAAATCTCAATGAATTCTTTATAAATTAAGTTAAATGTACATCAATAGTGTTAGTATTGAATGCTAATGACCAGCTTTGCTGCTTGGAAATAGACTGTTCTGATTAAGAATTTCCAACTGGAAGAAAAAATTGACTAGTCATAACCTTATACAGCTTACTTTCAATCATTTAAACTATCAAAAAATATAGGTAGGTAAGTAGATAGATATGGTTAACATTTTCTGGTGGCTCAACCAGTCAAATAGAGTGACTTCAGAATGTGTTTTTATACAGATACTTGGCTACGGGTATGTGATATGACCTTAGAATCCACAATACAATACCTTCAAATATCAGAGAAGACAATCTGATTCTGACCTAACTGGGAACTTAAATTAATTGTCTTTTTATGTCACTGCTTAAGATTTTTTTTTTTTGGTAATTCACTCCATTTAGGAAACTATATAAAACACACATCTAAACAAACTGATGCCTCCTTTCTTCCTCAGGAAAAGCAATTTAAAAGTTCAATGTTACGTTGTTAGACTTCAGGGTAAGCACACAGTTTGGAGAAAATAATATTTACCTATGTCAATTTATTAAAGAACTGTAATAAAGTTAACGTTAAAAATGAACAAACATTACTTCTTAAAGTGTTGACCATAAATTTATGCATCTTAGCATTTGGAGAAATCTCATCTAGGGCATCAATGTACTGCTTTAAAGAAGTGATGAGCTTTTATAATTTGATCTATGTTGTTTTGAACACAGGAAAAGGAAGGTGCTAGGTTGGGTTTACTTATGTTCTCAAAACAAAAGAATTCTGGTCCTTCCAAAGCTACGCAAGCCAAAAGATGCAGGTTTTACTTGTTTATTTAGAGGTGACTCACAGTTATGCAATCGTGTTCTAATTTCCCTACTCTCTTTAGATAATTGCTAACATCAATAAAGGAAAACGGCTTATGGTGCTCAGGTCCTTTGGTGCAGTTCTGAACCCAAGTAGGCCAGCTGCCATGTGTGGATGGATGCTCTGACCACCAAGCTTCCCACAGGGGCTGCTAAGGTTGCCTTGGGAAGTGTTTGCAGGAGCAATCCTCTCTCTGAGCCCCGAGGAGGGCACAATGAATCATCAGTGTGTCTTGTCCACGTTAAAAATAAGTACACGAACGTGCATGGCTCATCTTGCTTAAAGCTAGAGGGTCTGGCTGAGCATCTGGAAAAGGACTGGAGATTCTGGAGATGCAAAACCACAGAATTCATTCCAGAGTGAAGACCCTAGTTGCCAACTGCCTGGATTTGGATTTTGGCTCCAAAATTTCCTAGCTCTCTGACCTCTGCCAAGTTGCTAACCACTCTAAGCCTTGGTTTCTTATGTGTAAAATAGATATAATAACACCTAACTCATAGGATGGCTGTAAGGCTGAAAGAAGTAATTAATGGACAGTGCATACATAGCATGTTGCCTGACACGATGACAAGTGTTCAATTCTGTTGCTCTCAGGAAGAGAGGCTGAGATCACTAATACACCACTTACAAACTACCCAGGCTAAGTTTGGGCTGAAAGAGAGGTTCCAGGAGGCATTTCCAAGACTGGTGCCCCAATTCCTCCTGCTACTTCCTGTTTTAAATACAAGCAATGTTCTTAGATTAGCAAGCAAAGACCTGCTGCTAAATTTTCTCAGAATCTTTTCTTAGAACAGTTTTAGAGCCACATTAAAATTGAGAGGAAGGTACAGAGATTTCCCATACACCACCTGCCCCTACCTCTGCACAGCGTCCCCCATGACCAACACCCACCACCGGAGTGGTCCATTTGTTACAATTTACTTTTAACATAGACAAGACACACTGATAAACCTACACTGGCACATCATAATCACTCAAAGTCCAAGTTTACCTTAGGGTTCACTCTTGGTCTTGTACATTCTATGGGTTTGGACAAATGTATGACATACACCCATTTTTTATAGTATCAGACAGAGTAGATGTGCTGCCCTGAACATACTCTGTGCTCCACCTGTTCATCCGTCCCCCTTTCTTCACTCCTGCCATAACCAGGGATGCCTGGACTGTGCCTGTTCTGCCTACATCAGAATGTCATATAGTTGGAATCACGCAGCAGGCAGCCTTCGCAGTTTGGCTTCTTTTACTTAGCAATATGCACTTAAGGTTCCTCATGTCTTTTCATGGCTTAACACCTCCTTTCTTTTTGGCACTGCTTAATATTCCATCGTTTGGTTAATGTTCCACCTTTTGAGGGACATGTTGGTAGTGTCCAAGTTTGGCAATTATGAAAAAAGCTTCTGGAAACATCTGTATACAGGTTTTTTGGGGTGGGCCATAAGTTCTCAACTCCTCTGGGTAATTACCAAGGAGCATGACGGCTGGATTTAATGGTGAGAGTATGTTTAGTTTTGTAAAAAACCTCCAAACTGTCTGCCAAAGTGGCTGTATCATTTTGTATTCTTTCAGTAATGAGTGAGATTTCCTGTTGCTCTACATCCTCGCCAGCATTTAGTACTGTCAGTGTTTGGATTTTGGCATTCTCATAGGTGTGTAGTGCTGCTACATATTTTATAATTGTCATAATTAGCTAGCTATTTGTATTAACAATAGAAAGAGAGCAATGGGGAGGCCAGACATGATAAGCATGGTCATCTGGGCAGCTTCACCAGGTAGCCACAGCTTCACTATCCCCAGGGAACCACTGCAGATCACTGGAGGAAGGGATTGAACAAAGCACGAGTAAAGTCAGAGCGATGCAGTGAAAATGCCTGCCTGTCAGACTAGCCTGGGAACAATAGATTGGCTAGGGCACTGCTCGGCAAACTGGGGCTCACGAGCCACATGCAGGTCTTTGGCCCCTTGAGTGTGGCTCTTCCACAAAATACCACGTGCGGGCGCGCATGTACAGTGCGACTGAAACTTCGTGGCCCATGCGCAGAAGTCGGTATTTTGTGGAAGAGCCATACTCAAGGGGCCAAAGAGCCGCATGTGCCTCACGAGCCACAGTTTGCCGACCACTGGGCTAGAGTGCATGAAATCTTGGAAGGTTAAAACCCCCAAAGAGTCCTCTTGCTCTTGTGCTCTTGTTTGTGCTTGCTCTCTCTTGCTCCATGACCCGCACTTGCCAGTGCGCTGGCCTGTTCTCTCTCCACAGCACAGCCATGTGGCCATAAGCAGCTGCATGGCCGCTAGCCTTGTGGACTCCACACGCAATGGACTGCGGCTGGGAACACAAGCTAAGCTAGCCAGACGCTGGACTGGACTATACTTCAATATGGAACATAAATTCTGGGCCGTGCCCCTGCTGAAGACAAGGTGGACAGAGATGGGACCTTGGAGGGGACCCCCCCTTAATTTTACATCATCAGTAAAGCTTTCCACAAAAGCCATTCCTCCCGTGGGGGCCTCAGGAAATTCTTTTCCTTGTGGCACCCCAAGACCTCCAGATTCACCAGTAACAGTTCCATGTTTTTCCCCTCTTACATGTTTCTCTTTAAGAATGGTCTTTATGAATACTGACTGAGAGGATTAATAAATGTAAGTCTTGCAGACGATACTGTTAGGACAAGGGTCTCAAGATCTGGGCCATTCGTACTGATGCTGTTCATGCTACATGTTAAAATGTAGCACTGTATTTTGCAAACCAGCTATAAGGAGGATGAGTCTGACAAGAACCCAACCCTGTAAATGTAGCCAACTGAAGTCAACGATCAGTTGACTAAATAGTGAATATAAGCATGGCTAAGGCCCCTTTCAGGGAAGCAGAGCTTTGGATATGAATCCTATCTCCTTTAGTTGCTGCGAGAAAATAAAACTATGTGCGGCAACCACGTCTTGACTTTGAATAGAGCACTCCAAGGGGTGGACCCCTTGAGTTCAGTAATGCTCCAATTTACCGTGGTGACCGAGTTCTGACGGACATCGCTTAAGTCCTTGGGTTTAGCCACACCTAAAAGCTAGACTTATCCCTGTGGTTTTTCAGTTACATGAGCCAATAGATTCCTTGGGGAGGCGGGCATTTGGCTCCGGTCAATTGCAACCAAAAAATTTCTTGATTAACAGTGACACTTAATTCCACACGTTTGTTACAACAATACCACCAATAACAACAAATGCTCACTTATGAACATCCACCAGCCCAAGAAACTTTAGCTGCCTTCTCACCCTCACTGGCAGCAGCCTTTTCAGATTCTTTCTGATTTCCACTTCTCTCTTGATACACCTAGGCTACCTTCTTTGCTCTTATATTCTTCCTATTACTTACCCTAACCAATCTCTCCCAGTTAAGGAAAGACAAACTCCCCATATTTAAAGAATGGCCTAGAAGCCCCAGAAAGCTGGCATCTGCCTGAAGCTGTGGCCCACAAGGTCCTCCATCATCGGACCTTCGTCAGCCTTCTCAGCCTCACCTCCTTCTACCCTGTCCCTCCCACTAGTACATTTGAGCTCAGCCAACTCACAAAGACCATGATAGGAACAAATCATTGTTTAAAAAAAATGTGGGGTATTCTTTATATGGCAATAGGTCACTAAAATATCAGCCTAATGGATACAATCTCCTGAGGGGAGATACACAGACTTCCTTCCCAAGCATCGGAACCCATCTTTGGTGTTAGCAGCCACCAGGGTGCAGGGTAAAATGAAAAAAAAAAAGTAGACTCTGAGCCCAAAGATCAGAGTTCTGCCACTACAACCAATGTCGTGTTGACCTGCTGAGTAGCAGTTTCCCACTATAAAATGGGCACATTATACAGAACGCAGGGTATACAGAACGCACATTATACAAAACATCAGCATAGCCTCTATTGCAAGTATTACAATTAAAGAGTCTAACATAGTATAGGACGCCTTGTTTGGGGGAATGACTTAGAAAACTATAAGTAATTCTTCGCTTGAGACACTAATCATTGTACAAGCACAGAAAGAAGAATTTAAAAAATTCATTAACATATATTAACTCTGCAAAATTATAGGCCCAATCTTTGAAAACTATCCTAGCTATTAAACAAATTTATAAATATGAAATTCAGTCTTTTTTTAACAAATGATCAGCTATTTTAACAAGTGATCCAATTTGGAGGACTGGGGACAGAAATTCTCCAAAATCTACTCTTTCATTTACAGGGTCCAATTCTTACATATCACCTTTGATTGTGCCTTTACTGAAAATGTAATGAAAAGAGTGGCATATAAAAAAACGAAAGAAACCTGCATGAAAATAAAGACTTTGGGACTAACTATAGTTTCTCTAGGCTTGTTCTTATAATAAGTCTTTTTTTTTTTTTTTAAATCCTCACAAGGACATGCTGAGAGAGAGAGAAAGAGGTTGTGGGGAGAGAAAAGAAAGAAACATCGATGTGAGAGTGCCCTGACCAGGGATCAAACCCGCAACCCAGGAATGTGCCCTCCCTTTGGTGTACAGGACAATGCTCAACCAACCGAGCCACTCTGGCCAGGTAATAAGTCTTTTTAATAATAAACATTATGCAGCATCTGGGAACCACTGCACCATTTTATTATTTAGAATTTCTTCATTTATTTAAAGTATTTTCCACAAGTTTAATAATGTATATGGATATTCCAAATGAGGCTTAAAAAAAAAAAAAACCCTCCAAATTGCAATTTCTGCAAGTTCATGATCATTTCCCAGAGAAACATATTAAAATTCATATTCAGTCCTCTCTATCCACTCGATTTAAATTAGGAGTCTACCTATTATTTTCTTAGCACAAAATCTTGTCACAATTACTAATATTTTTCCACATTTTGTTCCCATCTCCCTATCTGGCACATCACAAGGGCCAGAAAACCGTTAGCTTTAACTATTAGAGTTTGCATATGCAGCCTCATTACTAATAAATCCCGACAACCACCTTAAGATAGCTATTTACACCCCATTTGGCAAAATGGTAAACTGAGATTTAAAATATGGGAATAATTTTCCTAACAGTCACAGAGCTAATACGAGCAAAGTCTGGACTTATTTCCAAAGCCCTAATTAGTACCCCAGAACTGTCTTAAAGATGCATCCGGTAGTTGGTACTCTAGTAATTGACTAAAGGGATCACAATAAACGAGAAACTTCAATACACTTATAATGGGAAAAATCATATTTATTACACTAGATTATTAATTGTATTTGTATCCAAGCATCTGACTCTTGCTAATGCCTTCTTTTTTATTGATGTTAAGTGTACCACTCAAAACAACATCATTTGCACACTGCCTTGTGCACCCTTGCCCAAAGCAAAGTCTCTTTCCATCCCTCTTTATGCCCCCTTTGCGAACCTCCACTTACCTCTTCCCCCCTTTCCCTCTGTTGCCTGTGTCTATTTGTCTATGGTTTAGTTTGTTTGTTTGTTTGTTTGCTTAATCCCTTCAACTTTTTATCCAGCCCTATAACCCCCTCCCCTCTCACAGCTGTCAGTCTGTTCCATGTATCCATGCCTCTGTTTCTATTTTGTTTGTCAGTTTATTTTGTTCATTAGATTCAACATATGAGATCACACGGTATTTGTCTTTCCCTGAGTGGCTTATTTCATTTAGTGTAATAATCTCCAGGTCCATCCATGCTACTACAAAAGGTAAGATTTCCTTTTCTTTTATGGCCAAGTAGTATTCCACTGTTTAAATGTACCACTGCTTTTTTTATCCATTCATCTACGGATGGGCACTTGGGCTAGTTCCAGACCTTGGCTAATTGTAAGTAACACTGCAATGAACACAGGGGTAGGTATATACTTTCCAATTAGTGTTTCAGGTTTCTTTGGATATATTCCCAGAATTGGGGTTGTTGGGTTAAAAGGCAGTTCCATTTTTAATTTTTTGAGGAAACTCCATGCTTTCTACAGTGGCTGCACCAATCTGCATTCCCACCCATAGAGCACAAGGATTCACTTTTCTCCACATTCTCGCCAACACTTGTTTGTTGATTTATAGATAGCTGCCATTCTGATACCTCACTGTGGTTTTAATTTACATCTCTCTGACGATTAGTGAAGTTGAGCATCATTTCATATGTCTGTTGACCATCTGTATGTCCTGTATGGAGGAGTATCTATTCAGGTCCTTTGGCCATTTTTAAAAATTGGATTGTTTTGTTGTGTGTTTTTTTGTTTGCTTGTTTTGGTATTGAGTTTTTAAGTTCTTTATAAATTTTGGATATTAACTCCTTATCAGCTGTATCAGTGAATATGTTCTCCCATTCAGTGGGTTGTCTTTTCATTTTATTGGTGGTTTCTTTTGCTGTGCAATAACATTTTAGTTCGATGTAGTCCCATTTTCTATTGTTTCTTTTGTTTCCCTTGCCCAAAGAGATATATTAGCAAAAAATATTACTATAAGAAATGTCCAAGATATTACTGCCTATGTTTCCTCTGAGATTTTTTTATGGTTTCAGCCTTAACATTTAAGTCTTTAACCCACTTTGAGTTTATTCTTGTCTATTGTATAAAAAGGTGACCTAGTTTCAATTTTTTGCATGTATCTGTCCAATATTCCCAATAACATTTATTGAATAGACTATCTGTACCCTATTGTATGTTTTTGCCACCTTCCTCAAGTATTAATTGACCAAAAAGTGGGAGTTTATCTCTTTGCTCTCTATCCTGTTCCATCGATCTATATATTTGCTTTTATGCCAGTACAATGCTGTTTTGATTACAATGGTTTAGTAGTTTGATATCAGGTAGTGTGATTCCTCCAACTTTATTCTCCTTTCTCAAGATTACTGTGTCTATATAGTCTTTTGTGGTACTATATAAATTTTTGCAATATTTGTTTTAGTTCTGTGAAATACACCATTGGTATCTTGATAGGAATTGTGCTGAATCTATAGATTGCTTTGATCTATAGATTGGGTAGTATGGATAATTCAATGATGTTAATTCTTCCAATCCACGAACAAGGTTTATGCTTCTACTTATTTGTTTTTTCTTCATTTCTTTCTTCAGTGTCTTATAATTTTCAAAGTGCAAGTGTTTTACACACTTAGTTAAATTTATCCCTAGGTATTTTATTCTTTTTAAAGCAATTGTGTGTTGGACTGCTTTCTTAGTTATAGTTAATTATTGGCATACAAAAATGCAACTGGATATTCATTTTGCATCCTTCTACTTTACTGAATTCATTTGTCAGTTCTAGTAGTATTTTTTTTGGTGGAATCTTTAGGGTTTTCTATAAAGTATAATACCATCTGCAAATAATGACAGTTTTACTTGTTCCTTTCCAATTTGGATGCTTTTTAATTATTCTCCTTCATGTCTGATTGCTGTGACTAGGACTTCCAGTACTATCCTATCTAATAAAAAAGAAAAATGGTAATTGGTGTACAACCACTACCCTTCCCATTGGCTAATCAGGGTGATATGTAAATTAACTGCCAGCCAAGATGGCGGCCAGCAGCCAGGCAGCTTGAAACTAACATGAGGCTTGCTTGCTTCAGTGACGGAGGAAACCAACGTTCCCCGCCTGCCTTGCTGGCCTCTGAGCCTGCAGTTTGAAACATTGTAACAAATATAGAAGCTAAACAAAACCCCGGAAACCTGCTTTCAGCGAGCCCAGAGCTGGAGTTATACACTGTTTCGATTATAGAACCCAAACAAACCAGATACCTGCTTTCAGCAGCAGAGATCTTAGAGCTGGAGCCAGAGCTAAGGCTGGCCCAGAATAAAAAAGAAAAAAGAAAAAAAGGAGCAGTTGGGAGCTTCAGTCACCCGCCAGCCTGAAAACAGCCCTCAGCCCCTCACCCAGACTGGCCAGGCACCCCAGTGGGGACCCCCACCCTGAAGGGTGTGTAACCAGCTGCAAACAGCCATCATCCCCTCAACCCAGGCTGGCTAGGCACCCCAGTGTGGACCCCCACCCTGATCCAGGACACCCTTCAGGGCAAACCAGACAGCCCCACCCATGCACCAGGCCTCTATCCTATATAGTAAAAGGGTAATATGCCTCCCAGCACCGGGATCAGCGTGACAGGGGGCAGCGCCCAAACCCCCTGATCGCCCTGCGGCTGTGTGTGTGACACGGGGCAAGGCCACAACCTCCCCATCCGCCCTGCTCTGTTCTTGACAGGGGAAGGCGCCCCAACCTCCTGATCAGCCCTGCTCTGTGCCTGATACGGGGGAGCTAACCAACCCCCTGATCGCCCTGCAGCTGTGTGTGTGACAGGGTGCGGTGCCCCAACCCCCTGATCGGCCCTGTTCTGTGTGTGTGACAGGGTGCGGCTGCCCAACCCACCCCCCACGGGCCCTGCTCTGTGTGTGACAGGGTAGAGCCATAACCTCCCCATTGGCCCTGCCCTGAGTGTGAGAGTGGCGGCGCCCCAACCCCCTGATCGGCCCTGCTCTGTGGGTGATAGAGGGCAGCGCCCCAACCCCGCCCCCCCACGGGCCCTGCTCTGTGTGTGATGCGGTAGAGCCATAACCTCCCCATTGGCCCTGCCCTGAGTGTGAGAGTGGCGGCGCCCCAACCCCCTGATCGGCCCTGCTCTGTAGGTGATAGAGGGCGGCGCCCCAACCCCCTGATCCGCCCTGCTCTGTGTGTGACAGGGTACAGAGCCCCAACCCCCCTGATGGGCCCTACTCTGTGAGTGACAGGGGGGAGCTCCTCAACCCCCTGATGGGCCCTGCTCTGTGCGTGACAGGGGGGAGCTCCCCAATCCCCTGATGGGCCCTGCTCTGTGCGTGACAGGGGTTGGCGCCGCAACCTCCCCATCAACCCTTCCTTGACTGTGACGGGGGCGGTGCCCCAACCCCCCAATCGGCCCTACCCTGAGCGTGACTGAGGGTGGCATTGCAACCTCCCAATCCGCCCTGCTCTGTGCATGACAGGGGGCGGTGCCCCAACTCCCCAATCGGCCCTGCTCTGAGCCTGACCAGGGGCTGCACCTAGGGACTGGGCCTGCCCTCTGCCACCCGGGAGCAAGCCTAAGCCAGCAGGGCATTATCTCCCAAGGGGTCCCAGACTGCGAGAGGGCACAGGCCAGGCTGAGGGACCCCCCCTTCCCTCCCGAGTGCACAAATTTTTGTGCACCGGGCCTCTAGTCCTATGTAATAAAAGCCTAATATGCCAATAGACCGAACAGCCGAACAATCGGTGGAATGACTGGTTGCTATGATGTGCACTGACCACCAGGGGGCAGATGTTCAATGTAGGAGCTGCCCCCAGCCCGCAGGTCCCAGGCCAGCCAAGGCAGGTTCCAGCGGGGGGCCACCCCATCACCGCACAGAGGGAGGCGACTGGTAGCTGTGGTGGGGGGCATGGCCAGCAGGCAAACAGGCAGTGCTGGGGGACGGGGCTGGCTGGTGAGCAGGCCAGCCTTGCCCCCAATCACCCTGCCAGTCGCCTCCTGGCAGCAGCAGGGGGCGGGGTGGACGAGAGATCGGCACCAGGCTGGCGCCAGTGGGGGGCCCCCCCAATTGCCCCACTGTTCTCCCCACAGATCGGCCTTGATCGCCGGCCAGGCCTAAGTACCCTACCCATGCACGAATTTCATGCATTGCACCTCTAGTGTTGAATAAGAGTGAGGAAAGCAGCCATCCTTGTCTTGATTCCAAACATGGAATATTCAAAGCAACAAAAAGCAAGAACCTAAAACCAACAAGCCTATAATTTAAAATTGCAGGAGAAATAAAAAGCTGCTCAGATAAGAAAAACCTAAACGAGTTTGTGTCACCAAACCAGTATTACAAGAAATGTTAAAGGGTAAAGAAGAAAGAAGGAAAAGAGAAGAACAAAGAATAAAAGTAAAAAAATTAAAATGGCAGTAAATGCATACCTACCAAAAATCACTTTAAATGTAAATGGCTTAAATGCTAATATATGTTGTCTACCAGAGACCCGCTCAGAACAAAAGGTACACACAAACTAAAAGCAAAGGGATGGAAAAAGATATTTCCTGCAAATGAAAATGAAAAGAAAAGCTGGGAGAGCAATACTTATACCTGACAAAATAGATTCCCTTTTCATTTTGCTGATGGTTTCTTTGCTGTACAGCAAGCTTTTAGTTGATGTCGTGCTGTAAGTTTATTTTTCCCTTTGTTTCTCTTGCCCGAGGAGATATACCAGAGAAATATTTCCAAGCCAGAGCCTTCGAGGGAGACACTCTCCAAAGACCTCTGTTCCAAGCAGCTCTCCACTCCTCCCCATGGGACTGAGCTCAGCGGGGCGGGGCCCCTGGCGGTAGAAAAGACAGGTCAGTGAGTCTTCCACTGGGGGGAATAGAGCAAGCTGAGCTCCTGGGGAGATAGCAGGGGTTCCCCCTGTGATGTAGCCACACAGCCCAGCACCTGCCCATCTGATTCCCTGACAAAAGCTTCCTAGGGAGTTGAGTTCCAAAGGTCACTGCTCTGCACAGAACTTGGATTCCCCAGGGTGACTGTACTCAGCAGGGTGGGGCCACAGGGAGGTATGTGTGTGGAGGGAGAGACGGGAGGCGCCAGCTGCATGCAAGGTGGGGAAGAATGGTCCCCTTTCCAAAACTAATCATTAATCATTGAGTTTCCACTAAGAGCTTCTCTAGAAAAAGAGCCCCTCGAAGGTCCCTGCTGAGTGCAGTCAGCAGACCCCTCTGCAGGATTTGAGCATGGCACCGTGGTGTCCTCAGAAGGTGGCACAATGAGTAGTGTACTGCCCAGGCTGGTGCTATAATAACAGGAGTGCTTGACCCTGGGAAGGTGGCATCTGGGTCTCTAGCAGACTCCCTTCTCACCCAGGTGGACTGAATCCCAACTGGTTTTTACCACCAGACGCTATGTGGGCCCCTCTTCCCATCTCTGTTGCTTCGGTCAGGGGTCCCTGCGGGGGGTTGAGCCCGCATGCTCCTGGGGAAGGGAGTTTCGCAGTCGAGATATCCCTCTGGCTTCTGCGTCACTGCATGTGTGTGCAGGAGCAGTCCTCTCCATGTCTTCACCCTTTCTATCAGTCTCTCTGAGGCTTCTCTGTAAATGCTTGGTTACTAATACTTCAGTTTAGCTGGCCTCCAGCCGGTTATTCAGGTTGACTGCTCAAAACGTTAGCTGTAAGTCCAGTCTGGCGCCAGGGGGAGGTGATTGCGGCTTCCTCCTGCTCTGCAGCCATCTTCACTAATGTGTTTTATGAGCATTTTGGCCACAATTTAATAAAAATGCTACTTCTATTTAAAGAAGAAATAGGTCAAACCTCTGAATTCAGGAGCAACATGTAGAGTGGCAGGATCCCAGATCTACACCTTGCTCCAGTCCTGGCCAGCTGCAGGACTCTGACCTGCAGCCCTGCCTTCCACCCTCAGCTTTATCACCTACAGCGCAATTGCCTCAGGGTCCTATGGAGTAACACATTTACATCGATAAAATTCCCCCAAAATGGTTTTTAAAACAGGCGTTAGCTATGAAATGTTTTTTAATAACCATTAACTACTCTCTATAATAATAAAAAAAATCACCAACTAATAAAATTTGATTAACTTGAACTTCTAAAGTTATGACTCAAATTATTTTCCTGACTAAAAGATTCACTAATTTATGGGGGGGGGGTGTAGAAATTAGTAACAAATGCAATTGCATAATTATATTTGTGTGTTATACACACAATACATACACACATACACATATTAACACCTGTTCATAGATTCCATAAATATTTAGGGTATACTTTAAAGGTTTTTGAAAGCTGAAAAGTACAAAACCATAACTAAATATCACAGCTTTATTGAACCCATTGGCTTTTGAAAGGTTTCTAGTCCCAGAAATAAGCTAGAAGGGGGGAGGAGTGGGGGACTGTATTTGAGCAAAGCAGGGCACTCAGCAACAACTAGCCCCTCTGTCAGAGTCAGACAGGGGGTATTTCTAATCTTGTCAGCATCTCCAGCATCAAACTGAAGCAGGCACATCACAGGATCAAAAAGGAACACACGTACAAATGCATTTTCCCTGCCCCCTAACAGCCTCCCCACATACGTAAAATATTACCCCACGGGCACGTCGTTCATAAGCACAGCCAGGGATGCTGCACAGACATTTAATAGAATTAGCTTCTGCAGCTGCGAGGAGTACGGTTCTATCTCTTTGGAAAGGAGCCTGGGCTTCTCCTGCAGGTAATTATTTCTAGTATCACTGGGAAAAGCTATGTTTTCCAGCAGAAAATCTAAACTGTGAGGGTAGCCGAGAGACTGTTTGGCGTGGGCTCCAGAGGAGGAGAACACGGTTGAACGTGAGTAAAGTGTATTTCAAAAGCCAAATTACCTGACCAGTGGTTCTCCGGCTTTTTGGTCTCAGGACCCTTTATAATCTAAAAAATTATTAAAGGCCCAAAGAACTTTTGTCTATGTGGGTTATAGCTATTTATCTTATTAGAATTAAAACAATGTAAATCTACTTATTATTTTAAAACTATAACAAATCCATTGCATATTAACATGAATATGTTTTATCACTATATTTTCCAAACCAAACAAAGTTAAGTGAGAAGAATGGCACTATTTTATATTTCTGCAAATTTCTTTAACATCTGGCTTAATGCATAACCGATTTTCATATCCGCTTCTTCATTTGATCTGTTGCAAAGTCATACATCATGCAGCCTCTGGGAAACTCCAATGTATACTCATGACAGAAAGGGATGACATAAGAAAATAATGTCTACGATTAAGAAAATTGTTTTGATCTCCTGGACTACTGGGAAGGGTCTTGGGGATTCTGAGGATGCTGGACAGCTCTCAAGATGGTCTGGAGCAGTGGTTCCCAACCTTTTTTTGGTCTGGCCCCACCTAAGCATCTCTAAATCCTGATGCACCCCTCCTCCCCCGTGACTTATACTTGTCATAATTTCTCCTATTCACGTGGAGGAACCCTAAAAGGCCATTCACTTGGTCTAAACAAGCTTCCAAAGAACATTGCATCCACGAAAAAGAAAAGTACTGAGGAAGAAATCACTAAGAAATTGTTAAAAAATAATAATTACATGCAGTGTTATGAAAAAAATAACAAAAAAAGTTTATAAGAGAAAACTGAAATGCATAAATGTCACAACATACATTTATATACTGTATTTGAGGCCCCTAGAACCATAAGAAATGCAAAAAAATCACTATTAATAACTCATTCTTGAATCACCCCCCCAAAAAAAAATCAAATTGCCCCCCTATGGGGTATGTGCCCCACGGTGGGAACCACTGGTCTACACTCTACCACTCTCTGTCTCTATTTTCCCTCTATCCCTACCCTTTCATTAAGTCTTCCACAAGACTTCAGACATGTAGCAGTTTTGCTACAGAGAATGAAGAGCCCTCTGTATACACTGGTGCTAGAAAGTTAGTGAGAGAACAGCAACCCTCAAACATCCAAGGTCAATGTGGTGGTAGCCTCAGGACCCTAAAAGAACCTGCCCCATACCTCTCCAAGAATAAAGTCTCAAATGCACAGCTATGGGCTTTTGGTGGAAACCCTTCTTCCCACCAGAAGTCGCATGCATATGAATGCCTAAGAGGGGGGAAGGGCCAGGTGAGTGCATAATTATATGCCACATGCAGAAAGCTAGAGACACTACTGGTGGGGTCAGATAAAAGATTACTTCCCCCCCCCCCTTAATGGTTGAAAAATAACGGAGGTACTAAAGAGAATATAGAAAATCAAAGCATAAAAACCAGAACAGGAACCAGGAGAAGTGTTTTTGGTGGAAAACAGGCTCCCCAACGGGATTTCAAGAAAGGCATTGCAATGACCCACATGTGGGAGACTGTGGTGTGGCAAGGTTTATCTGTGATGCAAAATAAGGAGTCTCCCTCCTGGTTTCCCAATGTCCCATCTCTGCCTGTCCTGCCATGAAAATCAGGGCCAGAAACACAGTCAATGTCCAGAGATCTTGTGTCATATTAATGCTTAGTCCAGTCCAGCGTACAGCCAGCTTAGCTTTTGTCCCGGCTGCAATCCATTGCTTTGTTACTGTACCCAGTCTCCTGTGCTTTGAGGGGTCCGGGAAAGGGAAATTACTGTGACATTCCAACCATATGTTATCACAGATGCAAAAAGACACAGAAAGGCTCAATTAAGGTAAAGATTGACCTTTGTCAGGGAAGATACTGGCCTAGGACATGACTACCCACCATAAACTGCTTTTAGCTAAAAAATTTTAATTTCAGACCATCCTTTGTAGTTATGTTTGGTCTCTGAGTTTGCAAGGTCGCTGCACAGGCCTCCCCTGAGCTACTAGTCAGGTTAGCAGGTGGCTCCTTTTCCTCCACCGCATCTCCTTCCAAGGAGACTGGTGAGGATGAAATGAGATAATCCACAGAAAGTGCGAAATAGCTCTCCTGGCAGACAGGGCTCAGTAAACAAGAGCAGCCGTTTACTAGAGTTTGAAACACATTATCCCCAAATCCTCTGACACTCCTCCCAGGTGATGAGGCCTAGGTCTCTTCCCCTTGAATCTGAGCCCTGTGACTACTTAACAGATAGAATATAATGGAAAATGACTTTGTGACTGAGACTTTAAAGAACTGGCAGATTACCCTATTTCCTGAGTCTTGGGATGTTCGCGGGTGGATCCCAGTCACTTTGTGACAAGGAAGTCCAAGCAGTCCATGGAAAAGAACCCAAGCCCCCAGCGCTCAGCCCCCACTGACCCCCTCCCTCACCCCCACCCCCCACCCCCTATCCCCGCCCCCAGAGAAGCAAACAATGAGGGAGCCAGCATTTGGAAGTAGCTCCTCCAACACCTCACCACTCCCCGAGCCACATGAGATGTGGATCATGAGCTGGCCCCACCAGGCCCAGCCTAAATTGCAGATCTGTGAGCAAAATGACTGAATGTTGTTGTTTAAAACCATTATGTCGTGGGGTGGTTTGTGGCAAAGCAATAGATGACAAGCAGGAACATGTCATTATCTTTGCAGACTTTCTTCTCTCTAGCAGAGAGGATCGCAGGTTAGAATCTGTAAGAGTGTTCATAATAAGATTCAGACATTTCCAGAGGGAAAATCCTCCCAGGAGATTTCTTCCTGTGAATAAACACAGAACTCCCTGGGAAAGAATTCATTTTTATCTGAGAAAAATACAACTCACCTAACCCACAACAGAGTTGTGGCAGAACCCTAACAAACTGAAGCTTTGATAAATATAATGGAGCTTTATAAAAAAAAAAATCTCTACAAAGTCAGGAGTACAAATAGCAGTTCTGCTTTATAATAATCTCAAATAACCCACTGAATGCTAAATAGGGGAGCCTAACATCCACTTTGCAAAGCAAGGAATCAGGAAGCCACCATCTGCATCTAAGGAAAGAGGAGACGGCATAGCAGTTGGTACACACACACACAGAAATAACTTCTGGGTTGTTGCACAAAATCTAGGGACTAAAACAGGGGAACATGGTTATTTTCCCTTTTTGCTGTTGCTGTTGTTAATCCTCACCCAAGGATGTTTTTCCATTGATTTTTAGACAGAGTGGAAGAGAAGGGGGAGACAGAGAAAGAGAAACATCAATGTGAGAAAGACACATCGATTGGTTGCCTCCACACATGCCCTGACTGGGGCCAGGGATCAAGCCTGCAACTGAGGTACGTGCCCTTGGCCAGAATCGAACCAGAGACCCTTCAGTCCGCAGGCCAACGCTGCAACCACTGAGACACACTAGCTAGGGCATTATTTTCCTTTCATTAAATGTATTTAAAATGTTAACATTTTGCTAAGTTACTAGCATTGTCCCTGATATATTTTTACACAGCCCTTCACAGTGGGTCTTAGAAACATATCAGTTATGGTACTTAATGATGATGCAGAAGAGCATCATTGATCTTCTAATTATGGTACATTTCATAATGCCCAGTACTTCTCTGCTGCACTTATCACAAATGGGGCTTGTCAGCCATGGCTAGGCTCCTCCCCTAGACAGTAAGTCCCATGACTGTGATAGGGGGAAGGGCATGCACAGTTGTTTAATGATTCTTCGCCTTACTAACGATAGATAAGAGGTGTTCTTACAGACCCTGGGAAATTGGAGAATGTGTTGCAAGGAGAAAAACAGGGCTGTAAAAAGACAAGAGATGCCTCAGAGTCCAGATGGGTCCATTACTCAGAAAAGAAAATACATTTTGGGAACAAACAGGACAGGTTTTGATTTGGTTGCTGTGCCTGGACCCTGACCCCCGCCAGGAGTTTGCCTCAGGAATGCTGATCATTCTCCAGTCACAGGTATGGGTGGAGCTGTTTTTAACACCATTGAAAATTAACTACCTTGTTATCGAACTTCAAGATTCTAGAAGGAGACATACAGATCACAGACCATGCAGTCCTTATCCTGCCCTTCCTCCCCCTTGCATGTAGCCTTACTTCCTTATCCTATCTAATAATAGACAAACATGGTAATTGACCATGCCTTTGCTACGCCTCCCATTGGCTAATAAGAGTGATATGCAAATTAACAGCCAACAAAGATGGAGGCTAATTTGCATACTGCAGGCAGGGCGGGACAGCGCGAGCTGCCATCCAGGCCCCCCTGTCTGACCCCAGAAGCCGCCTGCCGGCTGCCCTTGATCAGATCCGATCCCGGGCTGCAGGCCGGCACCAGAAGCTCCAGAAGCCACCTGATATGGCAGTAACTCTATCAGTAAGCGATCTGAAAGTCAGTGGCATAAATGCACCAATTAAAAGACAGATTATGAGGGTGAATCAAAAACAAAACCCACTTTAAATATAAAGACACATATAGATTAAAAGTAAATGTATTAAGCTGCAGTCTGTTTTGCTCAGTGGATAGAGCATTAGTATGGTGATGGACAGAGAGAAGTGGGGGGCAAGCGATGAGTAGAGGGGGCAGAAGGGGAAATAGGGACATCCTATCTATACTAATAAAAGAGAAAAATGGTAATTGGCGTACGATGATACCCTTTTCATTGGCTAATCAGGGCTATATGCAAATTAACTGCCAACTAAGATTGGCAGTTAACTGCCAACTAAGATTGGCAGTTAACTGCCAACTAAGATTGGCAGTTAACTGCCAACAAGATGGCGGCTAATTTGCATATGTAGGCACAATGCAGGGAGGCGAAAGGGAAAGCAGGAAGAAGCCCCCTGCCACTGACAGTGATCGGAAACCCAGGGGGGAGCTAAGAGCTGGGGGGCAGGGCAAAGGCGGCCCTGGGGCCGCCTTTGCCCTGCCCCCCAGCCATGATCGGAGAATCAGGCGCCTTTTCCGCCCTGGACAGTGATAGCAGGAAGTAGGGGTGGAGCCAGTGATGGGAGCTGGGCACGGTCGAAGCTGGCAGTCCCAGGAGCTAGGGGCCCCTTGCCTGGGCCTAAAGCGAAGCCCACGATCGTGGGGCCACTGCAGCTGCGGGTCCCCGCTGCCCGGGCCGGACGCCTCAGCCAGAGGCGTCAGGCCTGGGCAAGGGGCCGATCCTGCGATTGGAGGGTGATGGGGGTCAACGCCTGAGGGCTTCCCAGTATGTGAGAGGGGGCAGGCTGGGCTGAGGGACACTCCCCCCCACACACACCCAGTGCACGAATTTCGTGCACCGGGCCCCTAGTATAATAATAAAAGGCTAATATGCACATTGACTGAATGGCAGAATGACCGGTTGCTATGATGTGCACTGGCCACCAGGGGGCAGATGCTCAATGCAGGAGCTGCCCCCTAGTGGTCAGTGCACTTCCATATGGGGAGTGCCACTCAGCCAGAAGCTGGCTCATGGCTGGCCAGCGCAGTGGTGGTGGCAGGAGCCTCTCCCACATCCGTGGCAGCACTAAGAATATCCAACTAACAGTTTAGACCCGATCCCCTGGGGGCCTAAGCCTTTAGTCGGACATCCCCCAAGGACTCCCTGGCTGCTAGAAGGATGTCTGACTGCAAGCTTAGGCCTGATCCCCCGGGGAGTGGGCCTAAGTCAACAGGTGGACATCCCCCAAGGGGTCCTGGACTGCAAATGGGCGCAGGCCAGGCTGAGGAACCCGCCCCCCCCCCCGAGTGCACAAATTTTTGTGCACCAGGCCTCTAGTCCATATATAATCAGCCAGCTGGTAGGGGAGGTTAGAGCAGAATTTGTAGGATGACCTGTTGCTCTCTACACTGCCAGCACTTTTGGAATAAATGCTCATATATGATTCAACCCCATCTTTACTTAATTTGGCTCAAGTAGTGACAGGTGGCCCGGACCTGTTTTGTGTCCAGTTTCAACTACAGGGAATGTCTAGTTTAAGGGCCCAGCAAATGGCATGACAGAATACACTCCATAAATATTTGTTGGGTGAATGTTGAATGACTAGCACTAAAAAGGCAATTTAAAGAACTGAAGTTTATGATTCCTAGATTAAGTATGAATTCACATGAAGCAGAAACACAATATCCTAAAAATAAATAAATAAATAAGGTTTATACCTCAACACTGAAACTGCTTTAGAAGTAACTGGTTACTGTCACAAGTTAGAAAATAATAAGCTCTTATGTTGGAGGAATTATTTTTATTCACAATCTCCTCTCCATCTATACAAGTCCTTTTAATACTCCCCAACAGGATGTCACCTACATTCAGATTTATCTACCACAATTCAGAGTTTTACAAAACCCATACATTAACAAATGTCAACTGCAATTGCTTCCTCAGAACCATTCTCTCCCTTTTTCTGTCAACCTGCTTCCAAAGTGGTTAACATACTAGTAATCTCCCTTAAACACTGTTTTTATCACATCCTTTCCCACCTCAGAGCCTACGTGAATCTCAATTGTCAACTGTTTGAAATTTAAATTCATTAAGAGTAGATGAATGGATTAGAAAACTGTGGTACATCAACACGATGGAATACTATGCTGCTGTAAAAAAGAAGGAACTCTTACCATTTGCAACGGCATGGATGGAACTGGAGAGCATTATGCTAAGTGAAATAAGCCAGTCAATGAAGGAAAAATACCACATGATCTCACTCATTTATGGATAATAAAGACCATTATAAACTTATGAACAAAAATAGATACAGAGGCAGAGCTGCCTCAAACAGACTGTCAAACTACAGCAGGAAGGCCGGGGAGGGTGGGGGGGCAGGGAGGGGGCAAGAGATCAACCGAAGGACTTGTATGCATGCATATAAGCATAACCAATGGACACAAGACACTGGGGGGTAGGGGAGGCCAGGGGATTGTCAAGGGCAGGGGGGGAAAAAAAAGGAGACATATGTAATACTCTTTGTAATACTTTAAGCAATAAAAATATATATATATTTTTTAAAAAAAAAGAGTTTGACACATTAACAATTCCCATTAAGGGTTTCCAAAGCTCTTCCATTAATTGTCCTACCTGCCTGTGGGGAAGCACGGGACTTGACTGGAAAGTCTGTAAGGAGGAACCTCCAAAAGGTCGGCGGCCTCTAGGGGGACCTTGCCGAAGACAGCAGCCCCTGCCTTGACTTTTCCAAACAAGTCTGAGCCCCCGGGTGTTTTACTAGAATCTTTATATTTAGACTTCAAAACGTCCTTGCTTAAAGGACACTGCAGACGCATGTGTCTTCTCAAGGGTGCTTACCCTGCTGATAGTATATAATAGTTAATTTTAGTTCAAGCTGTTGTTACAAGAAAAGCCTAAGGAGGCAGGCAAACAGGGCTGTTTGGTTGCTATAGCCAAGCAGCCCTTAGCCTCTCTTTCACAGAAACATGTGTCAGAGTAATCCATTCATTAGTTGCTCAGGGTCTGCTGGTCAGTCCCAGCACCTACCACCTCTCCAAACCAAACTCATATCTTATTTCCACCTGCCAAATGGGCACAAAAATGCATAGAACCTCTGATGTAGCTAAGCAGAGATGATAGACGATGTCTTCTCAATCACAACAGTGAAGTCTCATTATTTTGTCATGACACTCCAGAAGGCCCAATGTACTTTTCAGAGTGGCTATGAAAGATTTACCCCCAGTCATTCATGGGAAGAGAGTCATCAATAGAAAATCATTATCAACTCTAAGTTAACTTCTAGGCATTACTTACGGATTTATATAAAACTAGAGGTCCAATGCATGAAATTCATGCAAGAGTAGGCCTTCCTTCCCCCGGCTGCCTGCACCAGCTTCCCTCTGGCACCCGGGACCTGGGCTTCCCTCGCAGCCCTAGCTTTGTATGGGAGGTCGTCTGGAAGGACATCCGGTCTAATTATCATATTACGCATTTATTATTATAGATCATCTTATCTAAGACTACTAGAGGCCCGGTGCACGAATCCATGCACACTGAAAGGAAATTAATTAGAAGAAATATTTTAATATTGCTATTCGATATAATGGAAGTGCCAACCAAATTCACAATTGACAATGACAGATTGAAACACACATGTGCGATTGGTGCCAGCGAGAGCTTTATACATATTGCACATGCGCGAGTCAACTTAGCCTTCTAAAGATATAGAATAAACTTGCTTAATTAGACCTGCTTCCTGATTTAGCCAAACTTTTCCCAGCCCAGTGAAGCACCCCAACTTCTCTTTCAGATAATTGTCAGCAACACAGCAGTAAATATCAGCATGAAGCAGATTATTATTGTAGATCACACAGGAAGAACAAAAGGTAAAATATTTAACTGCAGCAGTGTTTGACTATATTCTATGCCAGTGACGGCGAACCTATGACATGCATGTCAGAGGTGACATGAGAACTCATTTTTTTGGTTGATTTTTCTTTGTTAAATGGCATTTAAATACATAAAATAAATATCAAAAACATTAAATCTTTGTTTTACTATGGTTGCAAATATCAAAAAATTTCTGTATGTGACAAGGCACCAGAGTTAAGTTAGGGTTTTTCAAAATGCTCACACACTGAGCTCAAAAGGTTCACCATCATTGAGAAAACCTGAAGTCATTTTCAAGGTCCACCATTTCTAACTTCTTTTCAGTCGGATCAACCTACTCCAGGACTTCTGTGAGGATCAAATGAGATGAGGCATGGGAAAATGCTTCATAGACATTTGGTTACAGTGTGAAATGTTTCCACCTGACTATAAAACAAGTCATGTTCCTGGGCTAAAGAAACCGCAAGGGGGCTAGTTGCTAGGGAGAGGAAGCCTGGCGTTGCTACATGCCTTCATTATCTGGATGGTCAGACACTTAGCATATTAGCCATATATATATATATATATAGATAGATTAGATCTATTGATTTAGCCTTCGTGAAGGGAAATCTGAACTTTCTTACAAAACCAATGACATATCTGCATTTCACTACACTAATTATTAGGAATATTAAATTCATCATTGGTAGTGAATCTACTATTATCATGATTATATAATCTGATTTCCCAAATTTTCTGCTACCTCTATTGATTGGAAGAATCAAAGGATTATATACCTCAAGAAAATCAGTACAACAGCCTTTCATGCAAACCAAACTAAATTCCTGTTTGATGTCTCAATTTACCATCTGCCATTTTTTGGATGCAAGTGAAAACAGAAAAACAAGTTGATCAAATAGAAAAAAAAATCAAAATAGGAAATGTAACTATAAGAGATAGCTCTAATGACTGAAATGTAGAAAGATAATCAGGGTATAAAACAGCAGCTCCTTAGCTACTGTATCCTTGTCCATTTCATAAATCTTCATTTCCTTACACTTGGGTCACGCAGCATTCACACATGCTCCAACATGTCTGCATCCAGAAGACAGAATATCCTAAGTACAGAAAAGCACAAACTTTTCTGTACTTTGTGTGATAGAAGAAAACATTAAAAGATCAATGCTGTTCTTCTAATATCATAATAATCGTTCAATAAGACCTTAGAAGTCTTTCAGGATTTACGTCTGTTTATAATTAGCTGCAGTCAATGGGAGGGAAGAGCAAATGAATGATTAAACATAGAAGACTGTCTAATAAACAATTACGGGGTCACTTCCATGTCTGTGCAGCTTTTGATATTTACAACACATTACAGGAAATGTTCTGGGAATTCACAGCATTTAAAGTAAATAAAGAATCTACGAATGACAACCTCCAGCTCTAGGAAAGTGCTTAACTTCACTACCATTGCCTTTGAAGCAGAGGCATGGTAAGAGCCAAGCTTAGGAGTCGGACAGAAAATGGCTTATTATGCTGAGCCTGTTTCTCTGTTCCTAAAAGTCAGGTACTATCACTGATCTCAAGGGATTTCATAGAGATGCCAAGAGATAATGCATGCAAAGTGCCCGGCACATAATAAAAACCCAACCATGTTAAGTCCCATGCCACCTCCATGACCTGCTCCAACATCAGCCTATTGAAAACAGCAGATAACCTCAGGATGGTCCTGAGCACACGAGACAAAGGGAATCGCCCCTTTTCTTGATTTTGGTTTGTCTGCTGCCTAACCCATAATCCTGGGGTGGACGGAGGGGGCTGAAGAAAAAAAAACTGTTTTAGTTTGAAAGGATTGAATCACCTCCCTCTTCCTCACTTTTAGAGATGGCTGTGAACAGAGATCATTGTGAACAGCATTATTCATGCAAAATTTAAAATAATGCCACTGAAAATCAGAGGTTGAGCAGAATAAAGAATATGCTGCCTAAATGTGGAGATGTGGGGAACGGATTGACATGCTGAGAATAAATGTTTATAGTAATCATAGGTCTAATTTTTATGCCATTCCTACACACATAACGTTAGTTTTAAAAATAATTAGTGCCTATCATATTCCCAATACACTTTATAAGTTTCCATAATTCCTAAGCCCTCCTTGGCTGGGGGGAGGGGAGGGGGCAAGGTGGGGAGAGGTAGTTTTGCTCTAGAGAATGCTGTTATGTTATCTGGACAACACCTGACAAGTCACTCTTCTCTCTCCTGAGCCCATGAAAATAATGCTATCCCCAGCTCTTTCCAGCCCACAGTCTTACCATCTGATTTCATGTTCCTGCGTATTTTCCCACTCGCCGTGGGCTTGCTGTGAAGGTAAATTAATAGAGGAGCTTAGCCTTTGTTTCCATCTGGCAGCCTCCAACTTGAGGAGTACGGCATCTACCCTGAGGAATAAGAGGTAATGCTCACTTCCCGAGACAGGAAGCAGGCGGCCAAGCTCTGTCCTACAGTTTTCTAAGTGTGAGACGGAGAAAGTTCAAGGGGAAATCTTTCCACTCAGACAGACTAGGATTCAACTACAAATATTTTCTCAAGCACCTACTTGTACCAGATCCTGGGCTAGGTGCTGTGTAGCACATTATCCCATTTGATCCTTACAATTCAAACAAAACCATAGCTCTGTATTAAGGCCAGAGAGTTGAGATAATAAAGCACCTGTCAAACCTCATTTATGTAGGGATTTAAAGGCCACCTTACAGGCAGAATGGCTGCAATGCCCAGACATCAGCAAATGGAGGTGTCATTTCCCCCTAACTTGAGTCTCAACTTCTATTGTGCATAAACATTATTACCTCAAGATACAAAACAATGTTTAAAGTACTTTATGGATAAGTGCAGAGCTTCCCAAGGATTTATCATCTGCAGTGTTTTAACCATTAGAACCCAATGCCATAGGAGCCACGTCTCCACTTTGATACAGGTAAGGTTTCTAGTACAGCACCTGACCCCACGACAGGACCCTGTGCATTGTCTGTTTTCCACAGAAGAATTTCATGGGAGCGTTCAGGGCTACTGAAGAGCTCATCAGCTCTAGCATTTTTTAATTCTGCAGGGGGTAATTATGTGAACATAACCCCTGCCATTTTCCACTTAAAAATAGGCCACATGCCTGTGTTTGCTTATACCGAAGTCAGACACTGCTGAAATATATTTCACATTCTTGTCAGGTCACCTTTAGCACCATGTGAAGCAATGTTCTGCTACTTTACCTAACCATATGTGAAAAAGCTTTTAAAAATGGATTTTATAACAGATACGCCTTTAGAAATATATAGTAATTCTAAGATCGGAAAGAAGAGAGCTTTTAACAATAAAATTCATTTAACTTAAATATCTAAACTGAAATGAGGTGAACTGGACTGGAAAAATAAAACTGCAGATACCAATTTGCCTTTTTTAATAAAATTCAAGTGGAGGACTTAACCTTACCAATCTTATTTTAGGTGCACAACACCATAACTAAAATCCATAGTCAGCTCATCTTAACAGTCTGAAGAAAAACACTGTTCACGGCTAGGTGACAAAAGTGATGAATGGGAAGCACATTTCCCATGCCTTCTTAAAGGGCAATAATTATAAGCATTTGAAATGCTCACATTCCTTAGACAACCACGATGACATTCTATCTTCGCTCTGGCTCTTCTGCAAGTTTTATCCACCTAGTAGTTAGGGTGATCTTTGTAAATGCTCCCTTGAAAGTGGTGATACATTTTACATATTTACGCTTAATAAGTTAAAACGCTTAATGCAAAAAATACAACACTATATAACTGTGCTATGAGGGTGATCTTTTAGAAAACGCATGTCAAATCCCTGGCATCATCAAGCTTAAACACATCAGTGGCTACCCACCTGATGCAGGATGAAACCTAGCCTCACCTTTACCGTGTTACTGCAGACGTCTGGTCCCAGCCTAGCTCTGCACCTTACACTGCGCTATTCTCTCTCTAACTCTGACTTCTCACAGTTCCTGTAAGTTGCCAACTCCTTCCTCTCTTAGGGTCTTTGCATATGTGATCCCTTTGCCTGAACACTCTTTCCAACTGGGTCCACGATATCCCTCCTCCAGGTCTCAGGGATGTCATTCCTCAGAGGAGCCTTTCCTGACCAACCTAGAGCACAACTGCTCCTAAGCCCTCTCACAGCATTCTTTCCTTTTCTTCCATGAACATAATTTGTACCTAGACGGTCTGTTTACTGGTTTGATGTCAATCTCTCCCACTAGTTCCTAAGATCCCCCAAGAACGAAAAGAAATTGCCGGGAGCCGGTCCATGCTTGCTGTTTCAAGGGACCTGGCATATATGGCATACTGTTCTTAATATGTTTGCTCACCTTCTTGGCACTATGTGTTTTAACCAAGGTCTCCTCTCTGAGAAAGGTTGTTTCCCCAGGTAGGGATTTTCCCCTGAAGTTAGGGAGGGAATAAAACCCCTCAACTAAGTGCCAGGCAGGTAATTAATCACTTTAACAACGAACAATCATGCTTAAGCTACATAATCTTTACTCCCTGGAATGGAGATAAGAAACGCCCTAACCTTTGTAATAGAGATTGATAGGATTGGAATCAACTGGTATAAATACAGATGTAACAAGACAGAATTTAGAACACAGAACCTACACAGAACGCTCTCTAGAGACAGAAGAACTTCGCTGGAGAGAACATGGCAAAAGATCCTGGACAGAAACTGGCCTCAGAACCTAGAGACAGAACCTAGCGAGAGAACATGACAAAAGATCCTGGACTGAACCTGACTACAGAAATTGGCAAGAGAACCTGACTAGAACCTGGTGACTGAACTTGGCTGGAGAACCTAGCGAGGGAACATGGCCACAGAACCTGGCTGGAGATCCGAAGCAGAACCTCTCTGGAGATCGAGACCAGAACTTGGCTGGAGATCCTGGCTGGAGATCCTGGCTAGGCTGCTGAACAACTGAACACTGTCTCCGTGTCATTCCTTCTTCGCCGACTCCGTTTACGCCTTTGGGAACCCCTGGACCCAAAATGCCTCGCGTTCCCCATCCCTGAAGTCCAAGACATGCCAAAGACAGTAAACATCAGCTGAATAAATGAGTGCAAGGATCCCCATCCTGTTCAAATACCATTGGAAATACGGGGTTATAACCTTCCCTTTATTTCATTTGTTCAACGATTATTTACATTTTGACTCAGAAAACTAGAGAGGAAGAAGGTGAATGCTCTTAATTTTTCTTTCCAAAACAACAACCGAAGATAAGAAAGGTAAGTAGGCTTTTGAGAGAACCACTTCAGACCCTTGTTTCCTCTTATAATCAAGACACACCATCAGCAATGTGGCCAAGGAAATTCTGACCAGGTGGTTAAAATGTTATCAGAATGCCTCCAGGCAGTGGTTCTCAACCTTGGCTGCACATTAGAAGGGAATCTTTTTAAAATCCTGATTTCTGGGCCTCATCCTCCAGAAATTCTGTTTCTTTGTTATGGGGTGAGGCCACAATATTAGTAACAAAGAAACAGAATTTCCAGAGGATGAGGCCCAGAAATCAGGATTTTAAAAAGATTCCCAGGTGATCCTAATGTGCAGCCAAGGTTGAGAACCACTGCCTCAAGGGAACACCCTGTGTTTTCAGAACAGAAGGAGCTAATTCTAAAAAGGAACTATTAATTAAACTGACAGGACCCTTTTCAAAGGGTACAAAATATATTCCTGATTTCGTCCCATTTGTAACCCTGAATCTATCTTCCACCTGGTGGGGGTCAAATAGTACATCATTGAGCTGGAAAAGCCCCATCTTTAGTTTGTTCTCAAAGATACCCTGATGAAAATGTTGCTCGAGTAACTTCAGTTGCTTATTAAATGGTAGTGACAAATATTTTGCTTTCACGGCACATCACCTTCATTTCTTAATATATGAAAAAGCATTATTTTACCTGGTATTCTATTTTTTTCCTTCACTAATGGTAAATGTTCATCAGGAAAAAGAACTTATTGAGAAATATTTTTATAAAAATTGTAAAATTACCTGTTAGGTCTGATCAAATAATTGAATCGATACCCCCTTCCCTGGGAACTGACCTTCAGGTCACTTCACAATGGACATTCCACTTGCTTAGACCACATTCCACTTGCTAAGACCATTCTCTCTCCCCTCCGGAGTTTCCCAGAATCTGGACCTGCACAGAGAATTCTCCGCCCAGAAGAAGCTCCCCTAGGGTCCTTTAAAAACCTCTGACTCCCCATCTTTGGGGCTGGAGCCATTTTGGGGCTCAGCCCATCTGGTTTTCCAGATGACCTAATAAATTCATAATTCTTCACCCCTTTTGGCCTTGTGCCTTCCTCCTTCAGCAACCCTAACATTGTACCAAGATACATACTGTAATTTCACAACACCTGTTAGGGTCGCGGAAAAGAGTTACGCACAAGGCCAAAAGTGGTAAAGAATAATAAATGTATTAAATCATCTGGAAATCAGATAGGCTACCCCCAAATGCCATCAGCACCCAGGAACCGGGAGTGGGAGTTTTTAAAGGACTCTAGGCGGGCTTTTTGGCAGGGAATTATCTGGGCAGGTCTGGATCCTGGGCAAGTCAGGAGAGGACAGTGACTGGTCTTAGTAAATGGAATGTGATCTAAGCAAAAGAATGTCCGTTGGGAAATGATCTAAAGGTCTGTTTCCCAGGGGAAGGAGTATTGGTTTGATTATTGGATCAGACCTAACAACACCCCCCTCCAAAAATCACATTTATGGACTGAACTAAAATGTGCATCGCCAACAATTCAATGATCTATGCAATTTTTATGATAATATGAAAATCAAAAGCATCAAGATAACATTATTTTAAAAGTAAAATAGCTTGGTATAAAATATCTTTTTAAACTTTCTAAAATTCTACCCCTGGCCAGGTGGCTCAGTTGGTTGGAGTGTCATCCCATACACCATAAGGTTGCAGGTTTGATTCTCAGTCAGGGCACATACCTAGACTGTGGGTTCAATCCCTACCTCCCAGTCTCCCTCCCATCCTTCCTTCCACTCTCTCTAAAAATCAATGGAAAAAAATATTCTAAGTTGAGGATTAACAACAACAACAGAAAATTTCATGGTACAAATTAGGTATATTTATATCTTAAAAACTCCCACAACTTATATATTAGGTTCAAAAACATTTATTATATTCAGAAAAAGGTTACTTTTGCTTTCTTTTAATAAAACTGAATGTATTGCCCTGCCTGGTTTGGCTCAGTGGATAGAGCGTCAGCCTATGGACTGAAGGGTCCCGGGTTCAATTCTGGTCAAGGGCACATGCCCGGGTTGCGGGCTCAAACCCTAGTAGGGGACATTCAGGAGGCAGCCGATCAATGATTCTCTCTCATCATTGATGTTTCTCTCTCTCTCTCCCTTCCTCTCTGAAATCAATAAAAATATATCTAAAAAAAAAAAAAACCAAACAACTGAATGTACTAAATAGCAGCATACTTATTACTGATAGAGTAGATTTTGACTTTTAATTTGGGAATAAGTTTAGCTCATAATATGAAATAAAAATAAAACTTTCCCATCCTCTCTCCTGCCCAATTTCTTTCTGGAGCACTGGCCAGACACTAAATGATACTCTACTATTAAAGGAAAAGGCAACATTATCACACATCTGGACCCAAATATTTAATTAGCTTCACCAGCTCCAGGGAATGCCCCAGAGGAATAACAGTCAATCAGTAAGTCACCACAGTGAGGCTATGACAGCTATGACTAGTATATGAGTAGGACATTATTACGTATTCTTAACAATACAATCATCTAAATCAATCAATCACGATTCTCAATTTAAAAAAAGACAATAAGCCTTAAGAATCTCCAAATACGCCCCATTTGTGCATGCCATATTTTGACCTGACATAAGTAATAATCTTTTGGGGCTTCTTTTTTGTTTGTTTGATTTTAATCTATAAACCATCAGTTCTCAACATGTGGGTCGTGACCCCTTTAGGTTGTCGAATGACCCTTTCATAGGGATCGCCTAAGATCATCGGGAAACACATATATAATTACATATTGTTTTCTGATTAATCACTATGCTTTAATTATCTTCAATTTGTAACAATGAAAATACATCCTGCATATCAGATATTTACATTACGATTCAGCACAGTAGCAAAATTACAGTTAGGAAGTAGCAACGAAAGTAATTTTATGGTTGGGGGTCACCACAACATGAGGAACTGTATTAAAGGGTCACGGCATTAGGAAGGTTGAGAGCCACTGCTATAAACAAAGGAGACTAGTATTACCCACTTGTTCCCCATAGGGGCAGTACCTAGAAGGCATTTTGGAAAGAGGTGAGAGCATTTTCACTTTTCCCAGTGACTGGCACCAGGGGGCGGAGCTAGGGGTCTGCCATACATCCAGTAACGTCCCCAATAACTTCCAAATGTCCTTCTGTTCAATCCTTTCACTTGAACTTTCAGTATGACTATTTGAGCCTAAAGAGGAACTCCTTTTCACATATTTCAGTTTTAACAAACACTGAATTTTCCAGGGACTCACCTCTCATGGTAATATGCACTTCTGCAATGGGGAAAAAGTACCCCACTGTACTAGTAGTACTTTCAACAATAAAGATAAATTTTTTAAAATATGCACTTCTGTATGAAGTTTACCAAGAATCACCACTATTTCAGAAAATTCACTTCTCCCACCACAAATCTGCTCACTGTATCTGAGTCAACAATACGGCACATCTGGATCAGGATTCTTCTACAAAAGTTGCATTCATGGCAACCCTATTAAGAGGTGCAAGTAGCTACTTACCTTCTCATGTCTTCCAGTAGAATCATGCCTGAGCACTTATATAATGAAATGTACAATGTTATGCTATAAATTTCTTTCCTGTTACTTTCTATCACAATTAGGGCGATATATTGGATACTTTTAACACAACCTACTTACACGTGCAATTATCCATGAATTTCATTGCAGGATAGCAAGAGTAATATAAAGTACTTCATGAAAATGAAACACTAGATCTGATAGGTGAAAGGGCGAGTCATCGCGGGGCCTACGTGGGCTGGCCGCCGGGCCACATGAGGCACAACCTGACCACACTGCTGGCGGCCTCGGGCACCGACTCCCCAGACCACGGCGGGAGCCCGGCGCAGGCCACCCGCCCACCGCCCCCAGACCGGACCCACGCGGCAGCGGTAGCGGCGGCGGCAGGGAGGGGCGCGTGCCCTTGCCCGAGGAGATGGAGGAGGAGGCGATCGCCAGCGCCCCGGGAGCCCCGGGAACGAGACGGAGGATGTGGACTTCCTGTCTGGGCTGGGACTGGTTGATCTGCTGGACCGCCGGCAACCGGACTGGCCCCTGGAGCCTGGGCTCAGCTCGCCCTTGGGGGGGGGGCGAGGACTGCGCCCTCCATCTTGCCCTGGGTCCTCCATTTTTGGGGCAGCCGCCATGTGCTCGGCGGGGGCTTCTTCCCGGAGGCCCAGGCCTCTGCTGGCCATGCCCAGGATTTCTCTGGACCAACCAATGACAATCAAGGGAAGTGCACGCCATCAATATGACCACATCCTGTGTAACAAGACCCGACTCGCGCCTGGCCAATCGGAGGGGCCCACAGTCCCCTCCCCTGCCCTTACTATAAAACCCACAATCCCATCAGGCCTCGCTCTCTCGGCCACTGGGCTACCGTTGCATCGGTGAGTGTGGTCGGGGAGCCGAACTAGTTCGAAATGAAGGACTCTTTGCTTTTGCATCGGACTGACGGGCTCCCTGGGGGTCCTGGGAACCTTGAAATCTGGGCACAACAATAGGGATGCAAAACATTGACCTAAAATATCATGTAAGGCGCCCTGCATCTCCAACACTCCTTGATTCTGTGAAAAACTTTCACTTTGGCAAGCCCTAATCCTAAGTAACTCTTTACCTCTACTTTTACACTTGAAAGTATTGCAATTAAGTTAAAAAGAGAAATACATGTGGTTGCTAAGGTGATACATAAAGCACGGACTCCACTACACTCTTAAACATCTGTGGGAGCAGTGGAAAATGTCATGGCGATGATGCCTTTGACAGGTTAGCAGAGACAGACAGACAGAAGAATAACTAAAGCAGCCCTGTCCTGTATGGCTCAGATGGTTGAGCATCGTCCTGTGCACCGAAAGGTTGCTGGTTCAACTGATGCGATGTTTCTCTCTCACATCGATGCTTCTCGCTCTCAAATCAACTTTAAGAAAATCATGTATTTGTAAAAAGGAAAGAAAGAAAATACCTAAGGCAGAACTGGAACCTTCACATCCGTTTGGTCTCAAGTGGCTACCTATTGGCCTTACAGGTGATGGCGCCCTGTTCTCTCCTAGACTGAGGCTCATACAATTTAGTGATACACTTGCCTTCCCATTTCTCCCACAAGTTCATTCAAGAAAATATACATCGGCAAGCAATGCAAACGCTCCAAATGTGGAGCAGGACGAAAACCTCTCATAACCAACTGCCCACGTCTACTTAGCAACACCTGTCATTCAAAAAGCAACACCTTCAACTGAAACACTGGCTTGCAGATGATATAACTATACTCCCATTTTCCCAAGGCAATCATGCTCTGTCATCAGACAGGAATAATCAATATCCCCATTGTATTAATTTTCAGTTGTGAAAATGTACTGAAGTCTTTCTCAGGAACTGTGTCTCCCCTTCCCCACACCTGGATTCTCAGCATATCCACCTTCTCCATTATGTCTGACCACCCTCCACTATTACCTCTTGCCCCCACCATATTAGTGCCAATCGGAGGCAATGATTTTTTGACATTCCTCAGATTTTTATATGTTAAAATGAACTCCCTAAGGCAAAGTTTGAGGAAGTACTCCCTGGTGAGAAAAGATATCCATACTCCACGTATAATAAATATACCCATCGTGTCAAAATGACCAAAAGCCAGGAAATACCTGATTGCATACAAAGTGCTAAGTGTAAGAGAGAGAGGAAACAAGTTTAACTTTGGCTCACAAACCAAAACAACTGAAAAATTGGGAACAACCAGTTAGAAAATTCTTCATTGAGAAAGTTTAACAACATTTTTTTAAAAAAAACAACAACAAACTGTATTAAGGTATTTAAGAAATATGTTAGAATATAATGCTTCACAAGCTACTATAAAAATTTCAAAATTACTGTAAGGATCAGATGAAAAAGTAACAAAACCATTTGAAGATATATATAAACATTTAGTTTTTAACTCTTCTGAGTTTCTGAAAATAAGAATTTATAATTTATATGAAGGAAAAGGCTCTATTATCAGCAATATCTTTTACAAATGATTCTCTTCATTTTTCTTTACTGACCTCATAATACATGTAGGGTACCAAATTAGCAATATTCTGAAAACTTAAGTCTTTAACCAAATAAATGCATGAAACATAAAAGGACTGGGGAACCAAAAGCACTTAATTTTCAAGTTTCCCATAACTTCAGTGTTTGGATTTACAAAGATTACGGATTGATGTCTGGAGTGAGTGCACATTTTAACATGATGAAACATTTTAAATCTACATGATTGAAAAACTAAGAATAAGAAGCTTCACCATTGGCCTTTTGAAAAAAAGAAGTTGCCATAGCAATGGGACTCGGCGCTGGAAAGTTCTTACCCGCAGGGCCTCGATGACCAGGTCTCTGGCCTCCAGCTCCCCTTCCATCACGCTGAGGAGCATACGGAGTTCTGATTTACTGAGGGTGTCCACGTCAAACTCTTTTTTCTGTAACACAAATTTTTAAAAAACGATGAAAAAACTATTTTTAGGAACAACACACATGTCCATGTATGCAGCCCCTTTAGAAGGAACATGCTCTACCCAACCCCAACACACACAGATCTGCAGACACACACACAAGACACAGGTATGCAATAGATCATCTTTTGTCCCAGTGGCTCAGTAAATTCAAGAAGCACCGGGGCCTGCTTGGCAGCAGACAATCTATGCCCTGACTTTCGAATAAAAGGAGGGGTAGAAACCATTCACACCAACATAGTGAATCTCTCCGTTAGGGAGATCTGTTTTCCCAGCCTGCCTGCACATCTAGGTTCAGAATGTCTTCAAATGGAGATGCAAACTGAAAATCCCTGGAATTTGTAACAAAACAGGCCCAGAGTATATTGGGGAGACACTGCAAGGATAGCCAAGAGAGCACAAGAAAATATTCCTAGAAGGGCCCTAATGGAAAGGCTCCTGGAAGGTTATTTAAATTCCAGAACATCCAATAACAACAGGTCATGTTTATAGAACACTGCAGCAGAGGCCATCAGCTGGCAGCCTACAGCCAAATCTGGCCCACAGATGTGTGTTCCTTGGGCCACAAAGTGTTCTACCTTTTTATTCAGCCAGCATTAAAAAATCCTGAAGGCCCTGGCCTGTGTGACTAAATGGTTACAGTGTTGGCCCCTCCACCGAAAGGTCTCTTCACATTTGTATGGCACCCAGCGGTTTCCAAGGTATTCTCAAAGAGCCAAATCTATTCTGTAAGAAATCATCCTATGCATCAGTTAAGAAAACCACAACTCAGAGAAGTTGGATAATGTGCTCAGATCAGGCAACCAGGAAATGGCAGAACTACAGCTAAGGGCCTGACTTGTCCACACACTTAGTGGCACAGTGCAAACGTTCCAGATGAAAAATACCGCCATTCTATCAATCAGCTAATAAGAACTACTTTAGCACTTATACACCTGACCCTACACCATCCCTTTAAGACAGAAGTAAACACGGAAAGCCCATAAATGATCCCAGGGGCTTTCAAACAGGCATGATCAGAAACTGGCCTTCTCAATTTCAAAGGAACCTTCTTCTGGAAGGTTATAATAATTTAAGGGGAAAGAAACCAGAAATAGCTGCTTCTTCAAAGGAAGACTTAAGGATTTTCCTTTTAAAATTGTTTTCTTTTGCACATACATTATACCAGTGGTCCCCAACCTTTTTTTGGCCATCCCCCACCTAACCATCTCTAAAACCCTGATGCCCCCCGATATAATTATATTTTGAAATATAATTATATTTTTAATATAATTATCATTATTCAAAAAGTAAACTCCTATTCACGTGGAGGAAGCCTAAAAGGCCATTAACTTGGTCTAAACAAGCTTCCAAAGAACAAGGCATCCATGAAAGAGAAAAATAAAAGAACAGTTAAAGTACTGAGGAAGAAATCACTAAGAAAGTATTGTTTAGGTGTGAGAGCACGAGGGAGTGATAGAGGAGTGTGTGGACGCGTGTGGTGTGTGTGTATGAGCTAGGGACAGTTAGATTCTGCAGGACTTCTAAGGGGCTGCTAAACCGGGCAGTCTTAGGCGGCGGAGCCCCGCTCCCTGCACCGACACTCCTGGGCGGCCAGCACGGGCACGGCGACCACGCCATCTTGAGAAACAGAGCTGCTTGAGACTAGGATCCTGGCCTCAGCACCACCCAGTCTGATCTCAGACGCATACCAGGACCCTGCAGCCACTGGGGACACAGACCTGCGACCACAGCTACAGACCCACGGACACCAAGAGTCCAGAAATCCCCGCGGCAGATCCGTGAGCAACAGAGCCCATCCCCCTCCCCGCAAGCTTGCGGGCAGTGCCATAGTAACTGATAGACCCACCCCTTGCCCAGGCCTCAGTGCTCCTACAGGAACCTTAGCCTGGAAGTGCGAGAACACCGGGAACTGGAGCCCTGGTCTGGGAGCTAACGTGCGAAGACCTGGAACTTGTCCCACGCAGCACGGCCCCGATTCTCCGGGCAGGAGGCAGCACCAAGCACCGGTGACTTGACTGTGTTTCTTATCACCTGCGCCTGGGATCCCTGATTCCCTGTGCAGTCATACTAAGAGCCAGTGACTCCAATTCTTGGTGCATGTGCACACAGGGACCCTGATTCTCAATGCGAGGCCCCGCGAAGCAACAGAGACTCTGATACTGGATTCTTGGGTAACTCTGACTCCTGGCGCACGCTAGGGGGCTCTGATTTGCAACACACTCCAGGGGGATCTCTGTTTCAGCACAGTGCAGGCAGGGTCCCTGATTCTAAGGGCGCGCACGAGGCCACATTGAGCGCTGGTAACACTGACTCTGAGCGAGCCTGGTTCCCACCAACCCACCACAACCACACATCTTAGTGTCAGAGCTCTTCAGTGACACTAGGGTGGTGCGAAGCTCCCACTGCACATGGCCCAGGCCCCCGCAACTCGACGTTTGAACCATCTGGAGATAATCAGAATGGGGAGACAACACAACCCCCAGAGGAAAGAAAATGAGGAGTCGCCAAGAAAGGAAATTAATGAGATTGAAGCATGCAACATGACAGAAAAAGAATTCAGAATAATGGCTGTACAATTCATTCACAGGATGGATGAGAAAATCAACAACCTTTGCAATAATCAGGAAGAAATGAAAAGTGATATAGCTACAATCAAAAACACCATGGAAGGTATCAACAGTAGACTAGAAGAAGCAGAGGACCGAATTAGTGAGTTAGAAGGTAAGGTAGAGAAACAAGCTCAATCTGAACAGCAACCGGAGAAAAAAAATAAAAAGCAGGAGGAGAGCCTAAGGGAGCTTCGGGACAACATGAAGCGAAGTAACATACGCATAATAGGGCTGCAAGAAGGACAAGAAGAGCAACAAGGATTAGAAAATCTATTTGAAGAAATAATGACAGAAAACTTCCCAGATATGGGTAAGAAAAAAGTTATACAATTACAGAGAGTCCCAAGCAAGATGAACCTCAAAAAACCCACACCAAGACACGTCATAATAACGATGGCAAATGTACAAGACAAAGAGAGAATCTTAAAGGCTGCAAGAGAGAGACAGAGAGTTACCTACAAAGGCTCCCCCATCAGATTATCAAATGATTTCTCAACAGAAACACATCAAGCTAGAAGGGAATGGAAGGAGGTATACAAAGTGTTGCAAAGCAAAGGACTGAATCCAAGAATACTCTATCCAGCAAGACTCAATCAAAATTGAAGGGGAAATCAGGGGCTTTGCAGACAAAAAAAGGCTAAGGGAGTTTATCACTACCAAGCCAGCAATGCAAGAAATGCTAAAGGGAATGCTGTAAAAAGAAGAAACATAAAGGTAAGAAAGAACACAGGCACAAAAATAGAAATGACTACAAGCAAGTACCTTTCAATAATAACTTTAAATGTAAACGGACTAAATGCTCCAATCAGAAGACATCGAGTGGCTGAATGGATAAAAAGACATGACCCACATATATGCTGTCTACAAGAGACCCACCTCAGAACAAGGAACTCACACAGAATGAAAGTGAAGGGATGGAAAAATATCTTTCAGGCAAATGGAAATGAAAAAAAAGCTGGGGTAGCAATACTTATATCTGACAAAACAGACCTCAAAGTGAAGGCCATAATAAGAGATAAGGAAGACCACTTCATAATAGTAAAGGGATCGATACAAGAAGAGGATATAACCCTGATAAACATATATGCACCCAATGCAGGAGCACCCAAATACATAAAAAGCCTCCTGGAAATAACAAGGGAGAGGACAACAACACAATCATAGTAGGGGACTTAAACACACCACTGACATCACTGGATAAATCCTCTAGACAAAAAAATCAGCAAAGAAACAGCAATCCTAAATGACTCACTAGATCAGATGGACTTAATTGACATCTTCAGAACATTTTACCCCAAAGCCACGGAATATACGTTCTTCTCAAGTGCACATGGGAGATTTTCAAAAATAGACCACATATTGGGTCACAAGCAAAGTCTCCCCAAATTCAAGAAGACTGAAATCATACCAAGCATCTTCTCAGACCACAATGGCATAATATTAGAAATAAACTACAATAAAAACAATCCAAAAAACTCAAACACCTGGAAGCTGAATAGCATGCTACTAAATAATGATTGAGTTATCAATGAGATCAAAGAAGAAATTAAAAACACCCTGGAAACTAATGACAATAACAGCACAACAATCCAAAATTTATGGGACACAATGAAAGCAGTCCTGTGAGGGAAGTTTATAGCACTACAGGCCTACCTCAAAAAAACAAGAAAAAATCATAGTAAATTATTTAACTCTACAACTCAAAGAATTAGAAAGAGAGCAACAAGAAAAGCCCAGAGTGAGCAGAAGGAAGGAGATAATAAAGATCATAGCAAAAATAAATGACATAGAGACCAAAAAAAACAATACAAAAGATCAATGAAAGCAAGAGCTGGTTCTTTGAAAGGATAAACAAGATTGATGAGCCTCTAGCCAGGCTCACCAAGAAGCAAAGAAAGAGGACTCAAATAAACAAAATCAGAAATGAAAGAGGCGAAATAACAGAGCCCCCAAAAATTCAAAGAATTGTTAAAAAAAATATTCTAAACAACTCTACTCTAACAAACTAGACGACCTGAAGGAAATGGACATATTCCTAGAAAAAATACAATCCTCCAAAACTCAATCCGGAAGATTCTAAAAATCTCAATAGGCCAATAATTATGGAAGAAATTGAAGCAGTCATCAAAAAGCTCCCAGCAAACAAAAGTCCAGGGCCAGACGGCTTCACAGGGGAATTTTACCAAACATTCAAGGAAGAACTAAAACATATCCTCCTCAGACTATTCCAAAAAATTCAAGAGGAAGGAACACTTCCCAGCTCATTCTATGAAGCCAGCATCACCCTAATACCAAAACCAGGTAAAGACAACACAATGAAAGAGAATTATAGGCCAATATCCCTCATGAACATAGATGCCAAAATACTCAACAAAATTCTAGCAAATCGGATCCAGCAATACATCAGAAAGATCATACACCATGACCAAGTAGGATTTATCCCGGGGATGCAAGGATGGTACAATATCTGCAAATCAATAAACGTGACACATCACATAAACAAATTCAGAGATGAAAATCACAGTAATATCAATTGATGCAGAAAAAGCATTTGACAAAATTCAACACCCTTTCTTGATAAAAACCCTCACCAAGGTAGGAATAGAAGGATCATACCTCAACATAATAAAAGCCATATATGACAAACCCACAGCCAACATCATAATCAAAGGGCAAAAACTAAAACCATTTCCCCTAAGAACAGGAACAAGACAGGGATGCCCCCCTCACCACTCCTGTTCGACATAGTACTGGAAGTACTAGCCATTGCGATCAGACAAGAAGAAGAAATAAAAGACATCCAAACTGGAAAAGAAGAAGTAAAACTGTCCTTATTTGCAGATGACATGATACCGTACATACAGAACCCTAAAGACTCCATCAAAAAATTATTAGACTTAATAAATGAATTCGGCAATGTAGCAGGATACAAAATTAATGCCAAGAAATCTAAGGCATTTCTTTACACCAATAGTGAACTTACAGAAAGGGAGACTGAAAAAGCAATCCCATTTACCATCGCACCAAAAAAATTAAGATACCTAGGAATAAACTTAACTAAAAGACTTATATGCGAAAAACTACAGGACACTGAAAAAAAGAGATAGAGGAAGACATTAAAAGATGGAAGAACATACCGTGTTCATGGATTGGTAAAATCAACATCATCAAAATGTCCATACTACCCAAAGCAATCTATAGATTCAATGTAATCCCCATTAAATTACCAATGGCATATTTCACAGATCTAGAACGAACGTTTCAAAAATTCATCTGGAATAAAAAGACCTCAAATAGCTGCAGCAATCCTGAGAAAGAAGAACAAAGTAGGTGGGATCTCAATACCAGATATCAAGCTGTATTACAAAGCCACTGTTCTTAAAACAGCTTGGTACTGGCACAAGAACAGACATATAGATCAATGGAATAGAATAGAGAACCCAGAAATCAACCCAAACCACTATGCCCAATTAATATTCAACAAAGGAGGCAAGAGCATACAATGGAGTCAAGACAGTCTCTTTAATAAATGGTGTTGGGAAAATTGGACAGATACATGCAAAAAGATGAAACTAGACCACCAACTCACACCATACACAAAAATAAACTCAAAATGGATAAAGGACTTAAACGTTAAGACGGGAAACCATAAAAATACTAGAGGAATCCACAGGCAGTGAAATCGCAAACATATGCCGAAGGAATTTCTTCTCTGATACTGCTCCTAGGGCAATGGAAACTAAAGAGAAAATAAACAAATGGGACTACATCAAATTAAAAAGCTTTTGCACAGCAAAGGTAACCATCAACAAAACAACAAGAAAGCCCACTGTATGGGAGAACATATTTGCAAATGTTATCACTGATAAAGGTTTAATCTCCAACATTTACAGGGAACTCATACAACTTAATAACAGGAAGATAAATGATCCAATTAAAAAATGGGCAATGGACCTAAATAGATAATTTTTGAAAGAAAACAGAAGGAATGCCAAGAGACATATGAAAATATGCTCAAAGTCACTAATTATACGAGAGATGCAAATCAAAATGACAATGCGGTACCATCTCATACCTATCACAATGGCAATCATCAACAAATCAACAAACGACAAGTGCTGGAGAGGATGTGGAGAAAAAGGAACCCTCGTGCACTGCTGGTGGGAATGCAGACTGGTGCAGCCAACTGTGGAGAATAGTATGGAGTTTCCTCAAAAAACTAAAAATGGAACTCCCATTTGACCCAATAATCCCACTTCTAGGAATATATCCCAAGAAACTAGAAACTCCAATCAGAAAGGATGTATGCATCCCTATGTTCATAGCAGCACAATTCACCATAGCTAAGATTTGGAAACAGCCTAAGTGCCCATCAGCAGATGAGTGGATTAGATAACTACGGTACATCTACACAATGGAATACTATGCTGCTATTAAAAAAAAAAAAGGAATTCTTACCATTTGCAGCAGCATGGATGGAACTGGAGAGCATTATGCTAAGTGAAATAAGCCAGGCAATGAAAGAAAAATACCACATGATCTCACTCATTTATGGAAAATAAAGAACATTATAACCTGATGAACAAAAAGATAGATACAGAGGCAGTAAAGCATGGAACAGACTGTCAAATTACAGCAGGAAGGCTGGGGAGTGTTGGGGAGGGGGGGAAACAGATCAACCGAAGGAGTTGCATGCATGCATATAAGCACAACCAATGGACACAAGACACTGGGGAGGTGGGATGAAGGCATGCGACAGCGGGTAGGGGAGGCTGGGAAAAGAGCAATGGGGGGGGGGGGGAAGGAGATATATGTACTGCTATGTGTAATACTTTAAACAATTAAAAAATATATAATAAATAAATAAATAACGTCCTAGAAGAAACCATAGGCAGTAACACCTCAGACATCTCCCATAGCAATATGTTTACTGATACATCTCCTAAGACAATGGAAACTAAGGAGAAAATAAACAAATGGGACTACATGAAAATAAAAAGCTTCTGCATGGCAAAGGAAACCATCATCAAAATAACAAGAGACCCTCACTACATGGGAGAACATATTTGACAATAAAACATCTCATAAGGGATTAATCTCCAAAATATATAGGGAACTCATACAACTTAACAAAAGGAAGACAAACAATCCAATTTAAAAATGGGCAAAGGACTTAAATATACACTTTTCCAAAGTGGACATACAGATGTCCAAGAGACATATGAAAAAAATGCTTAAAGTCACTAACCATCCGAGAGATGCAAACAAAATGACACTGAAATATCACTTCACACCTGTCGGAATGTATATCATCAACAAATCAACCAATGACAAGTATTGGTGAGGTTGTGGAGAAAAGGGAACCCTCATACACTGCTGGTGGGCATACAGGCTGGTGCAGCCACTGTGGAATACAGCATGGAGTGTCCTCAAGAAATTAAAAATGAAACTTCCATTTGACTTAGTGATCCCACTTCTAGGAATACATCCTAAGAAACCTGAAACACTCATCAGAAAAAACATATGCACCCCTACGTTCATAGCAGTGCAATTTACAATAGCTAAGATTTGGAAACAGCCCAAGTGCCCATCTGTAGATGAGTGGATAAAAAAGCTGTGGTATATTTATACAATGGAATACTATGTGGCCATAAAAAAGAAAGAACTCTTACCATTTGCAACGGGCATGGATGGACCTAGTGAATATTATGCTGAGCAAGGTAAGCCAGTCAGAGAAAGATAAGTATCACATGATCTCACTCATAGGTGGAATCTAATGAACCAAATAAACTGATGATCAAATATAGATCCAGAGTCATAGAAGCATGAACAGACTGTTGAACCTCAGAGGGAAGGCAGGGGAGGGTAGGTGGGAAGAGATCAACCAATGAACTTTTATGCATATGTGCATAACCCATGGACACAGACAATGGGGTGGTGAGGGCCTGGGGCTGTGGGGAGGACAAGAATGGGCTGGAAGAGCTTAATGGGGGGAAGAAGGACCAATGTAATAGTTTCAACAATACAGATTTTAAAAAAAGAATTAATGGAGCTAGCACATTGATGTTTGCCAAAAAGCTTTAGAAAATATTATGAGCTACAGTGACAGAAGTGATCCTCAGGTCTTTGCCCAAACCTATCAGTTATGATGAAATACTAGTGACCAAACACAAAGCCAGACATGTCCTCTGGCTCTTTCCAGAAACACCAAGAACATCTCCTCCAATTTCAAATCTAGTGAGTTGTACTTACGTTTCATCAATGAATATATTGGCCTAATCTGTGGATCTGAGGTCTCCAGCAGTAAAATGAGAATGTACTAAGTGATCTCTAAAATCTCTTCCAGCCTCTATTTGTCCTGACTTCACATACCAGCAGGGTGGCTGCATTACTGGGCTGAGGACATTTAGGTCAGTCCCTCCAACTTTGGGAAATATTTGAGGAAAATTCTTTTTACTTTTTTTGCTCAGAAGTTACAGAAATGCATTTCCTTCCCAGTTTAATAGTGCATTCTAATAAATAACAATGTATTTAGAACTTTCTGTGTACCCAGGATTTATGCTTTTGGGGATGAATAAGAAAGGCTGTAAAGGAGGGAAAAGCAAGCAAACTTACCCTGAGATTTGAAAACTGCATCATAAACATGAAAAAATTAAATCCAACTTTCTAAGTACAGAGAACATTTACAATATTAATAAAATCTGAATATAGACAATTATGAAGATTTTCATGAAGAAAAAATACATGTATTCACACTCTAAAACTATTTCAAATCTCTGAAGCTACGTTTTAGTTTGAGATTATTTCTCCTGATTTTTCTCTACACAGAGGAAAGTGTGTTCCTGACAGGGTTTGCATATTCCTGATTTCATTCTTCCTAAAACAACTTCCTCCTCCAATTCATTTTCAGGACGTAGCTCAAATCCCACTTTCATATGTCTTCCCACACTCCAGAAAGCTCTCAATTCAGACTCAGAGTCTGTTCTATTACTTCATTTGGCAATTAATCATGTCCTGCAGTGTGTATTTCCTCATTATATTAAACTGGTCCGTATTAACTCTCTATTTTCTCACCTCTTCTAGATGTGTCAGGACAAGAGCATTACATCTTTACATGATTTTACTTAACATGTATGCCTCTCCTTTTGGTATAAAATGCCCTACTATTTACAAAGCATGTAAATCATAGAGGCAACTAAGTAACTTATAATTCAATCATTTCCTTTCACTGCTTCAAAAACCATTCAGAATAATATAATAATAAATACGTGCCTTTGAAGCAACATACTGAAAACTTGAGGTCAGCTTTCTATGACCACAGACTTCAAACCTGCATGGGGTCTTTCGAGCAAGAGAATAATAACTCAGTATATTGGAAGAAGGTGAAACTAACAAATAAATATAATGTCAGGAAGGAAACCTGGTAATGGATGTAACTAATTGTAAGTATTACCAGAAAACTGGAGTGAAAAGCAGCAAACTGGCTCAGTCAGGGAAGGCAAACTCAGTTCTTAAGGACAACTACCACTCTTTTCCTCCTTTCAGATCTCTACTTTCTCTTTGGACTAAAAGGACCAGAGTTCAGATAAAACAAATGTTTATTTCCACCCTAACTCAGCCTCTCAATGTTACCTCAGTCCTAGATGCAACATGGATCATCTCCACGTGCGAGCTGGCATCCAGTTCCAGTAATAGTCCCTTAAGAAGCTTATAATGCACCAAAGATGATCATCTAGGATTATCTGCAGGTGGCAAATGTCAGCATGCCGACTTTCAACTAAAGAGGCTGAGACGTGGATAGCTAAAGTGTCATCTTTTTGTCTTTGGAATCATCTTGTTGCCTTTTCAATGAAAGATGAAAAGGCCAAAACCAAATCATTTACAAAAAAGTATTCACTCCACAGAGCAGAGTCACCTTGACAAGTAATAACTTTGTAATCATCCTCAACCTATTTGGTTATTTACTAAGAATTTATTCCCAGACAACATTTTTTCCCCTTAAAATCGGAGTTTCTACAGGGATGGCATCATATTGTGCATGGCTCTAATACCATGATCTTATTTCTGTATAAGTTATTTACAACTAATTAAAACAAAAATTTAAAAATCCTTTGCTATCAATGTCACCATCACCATCATCATCTTATAACCGGTCTTCATTTCATTATGTAATTGTCAAAGACAAAAGACAAGTTTCCTTTTCCATGTTATGTAAGTCTTACAAAGGAGCTCCAACAGAGAATACAATTAAATACATTCAAATGAAGTCTTCTAAATCGATACTCAGATGTTCTTAGTGCTTAGGTGGCAAAGGATGTGGGGTAGGAGGGAGACACACTGCCCCATCCCTCCCAGGCACATTCAAAGTGGAATTCTAGTTCCATATTTCTGGGCATTTGAAGATGATTCCAACACCTTACCAACTCCTGCTTCCTGTTCATTTTTTTTTCATTTCATTACCTCTTCCTGTTTCCAGACTTCCCTGTATTTCTGTCTTAACACTATGAGGGTGATTGGGCCTTAATTTTATTACAAGAAGAATTCAGGATGGGAGGATTGCATCCCACCACATTTCCAGCCTCAATCAGTATTTTGAAAAGAAAAAAAAATATATAAATGAAAAACTAATAATTTTGGATATTAAATTTAAAAAAAATATGTAAAATATCTGAAATGTTATTGACAAAAGCAGCTCAGAAAAGGACCACATACGAATGAAAATAAAAAAAGAATCAGGTTCATGCTTCTGAAACAAGGAAAGATCTGTGATATCTATAATGTTAATTATTACAAATCACAGGCAAATCGTTTCATTAGAATCTGAAAACACACAAATTTTCCACTTAGGCAATCAACGCTAATTGTCATGACACAGCTCCTTGGTGAGTGCACATTTTCTTCATTCAATAAATACACCTACCATGTTCCTAACACTGTGTTAAGCAACCTCTGCTTGCTTTTAAAAACAAACCCACACAGGTCTTCTTGAAGGAAGAAGCTGTCCCCTCCCAGCCACAGACTCGCTCTCCATATGATAAACAGCAGATGTTTGTCAATGGCTCAGTACTAAGTCTGTGAAACATTTTCTCACCTCGAAAAATCACCTGAAACACAAGAGAATAGAACCAACTGGCAATCTAGGTTAGGCGTGCATTCAAGCACAGAGAGGATAAATTAACTGCTTTTCTCTAAACAAAATTGCTCCTGTGAGAAATATAATAATAGCAATGATACCAACAACAATAATAAAGTCTAAACAACAGGTGCAAACAGATATGCACAACCTATTATGTAAGAAGAAGAAAAGTGAAAAGCATCACATTGGAAGCAATTATAGTCTCATCTTGGGGGAGTATTTTAGCCTACTTCCTCAGCTTCTAGGCTATTTTTCTAAAGCACATAATTGATAGTGAAATTAAAACTCACATGATCATCTTTGAGAGCCCCTCACATGTGGTCCAGGTTCACCTTTCAAGAAATCCTAAAAAAATAAAAATCCCAGCCCTGTGATCTCCCTGTCCAAGGCCCAGCTCAAATGCCATCCTGATGTGGAATGTTTCCCGAATCTTCCACTAGGAATCCTCTCCATAATTCTTCCTCCAGTCTCCTAATGAAAATTACTGGCACCTCTCTTGACACCATCATCTCTGATTTGACTCCTTGGTATATGTCAGTTTCTATCATTGGAATGTTACTTCAAGGACAGCAAAAATGCCTCCATCTCAATAAATATTCAGTAGCATGTGTTAAATCTAGATTATTTTCTACTTAAAAATTATGCTGCGAAACTTTCAATGTTCGAAAGCTACCATATTACTTCAACTGAGTTTAAAGAAAGCTTCGCAAAACTGGCTAAGAAGGTTCTTTTCACTGCATTAACATTCAGCACTGTGTCTGAAAACAAAAATTTAAAGGTGCTATCTGTGTATCTGTTTAACATCACTGTTGTACATTTTTTTAAAAATTCATCGCTGAAGGTTTTTTCTTGTCACGATCACCATGACAATAACATTTACATCTACTTTTTGCACAGTAGCTGCTCCAGGAAAGCCCACGATGGCAAGAATGCCGGTCAGCTTCCTAAACATAGCTCTAAAAAGATGGCCCTTTTCATTTCACTCTTAAATAATTCTCTGGTGACAATAAAGAGCAGAAAGCTTTCTGTTTTCCATACTGCCTTACCCATTCGGAGTTATTTTCAGAGTAGAAAGAGCAATACAGCCTATAAACGTCATCACATTTGGCTAAGGCACTGAAAATAACCCAGGTCTCTAACCCAGGCATGGTTCATGGCAAAAAGAACTATTATTGTGATCCTACTGAATAATGTAGCTGGTACCCAGCTTTACACTCAGGATGCTTTCAGGATTTAAACAGCTAAGAATAAGGATCACAAACTAAATTTAAAACACTCCTCCACTGAAAAGCATATTATGCTGAAAACTTGTCTCTAAGCAACAATCTAAATGGTCAAAACTTAGTAAAAACACTTACTTTCAAAAATAGCCTACTGCTTCCGAGTCTCCACTGGCTCATTACTGTCAAATGCACATATAAAAACCCATCGTACGTAAACTGAAATACATCTGAAGTGAAATAGATCTCTTAAATGCAAAAAAAAATATTTATTCACTAAAACAAAAAAAAGTAAACCCTCAGTTGCCACAAACGCAAAATGCATTAAAATGTCTTCGATTTTTAATCATTAGATAAGGAACAGTTACAATGACAAATAGCATTCCTCAACCTAGATTTTCTTTAAAAATCAGTCTACCAGACAAGTGGCTGACATGGGGAGACTATATACCTTGTTAAGTGAAAAATAGCATAGAAGGCATCATCAAAATTTTACTATAAAGTCAAAAGTTATTAAAAATACTAAAAGACTATTAGATTAAGAATCCTTACTGCATCTCCTCAGAACCCTAAAGAATTCTATGGAAATAACAGAGGACTTTACTGTCACACATTTCCCATGGCTACTCCAACTAACCAGGGTGAAATGATCCAGTCCCCACCTATACACAGTCTGAATATCAGACTCCTGGAAATGTTCAACATCAGAAAGGGAACATGGACCTTGTTAACACAAAAATCCATGGTTCTGTTTACAATCTAACCAAATAAAACGACAGACCATAAATCAGGTGCTTTTATTTGGTTTGTCAAGTGATTAAAATACCGAGAGTAGTAGAAAGAAGCCTGTTCTAAGTCGACCAAACAGACAAATTCAACCTTCCTGGAAAAAAAACAAACAAGAAACACACGCATCACCTCTTTTTCCTCCCACTCCCTCCCCTTTACCATCCCTTGGGGATGAAGCAACCCAATCATTTCAACTTCCCAGCGACCCAGAGAGGCTTGTATTGATAGCAAGCTTCCTCATTGCTCTTCACAGAGGGGATTGATTCACTGCATCACAAGGGGGCAGATTTCATCTGAAACCTTAAGAAAGCTCGCTCTCTTTTTTTCAGGGGAAAAAAAATCAATTTTTCTTAAAGTTTCAAGTCAAAACTTGCCAGTTTCACAAATGGCAATCAGCAGCCCTCCTCCTCCTCCTCCGTTCATCCTCCTCTCCCTCCCTCTGCTTCAATTTTCCTTCCAGGATTGGCTCCTCTCGCGTCCCAGTGGCTTCCCCCAGCTCTGTCCTCTCCCGCTCCAGAAAGCCTCACCTCCAAACTGAGAGGGGGAAGTCAAAGCCGCCCTGGCAGGACAGGGCTGGCCCTCCCTCTGCTGCTTGGGGACCGACCGTGCTCAGGTCACCAGAACAGCTGAGGGACGTCCACGCGCGCCTCGCTCCATCCCCCCGGCACCCGGCGGGACCTGGCGGGTGGGATCGCGCCCTGGGCGGCAGGCGCACCCCAGCTGCCTTTATGCAGAGCTCGCAGCTCCCGCAAAGCTCCTTCCCAAATCCCGAGAAGCTTGTTTTCCTAGGAAATGCGGGTCCAGCGCTCCAGGCAGGGCTGCAAACCGCCACTGTCCGAGCCTGTGCGCGCGGACGTTCCGGAGTGAAAGTGGGGACCACCGAGGAGCCGAAGCTCATTGGGTTTCTGGACCCCAAAGACCGCTGTGTGGGTACCAGGTGCTGAGCTTCCACCGCTGCCGGGCGGGCGGGCGCCTTCTCCGGAAGAACGAGGACCCTCCCCCCAACACCGCCGGCCAGGGATGGGGCGAGCAGACAGCGATGCTCGCCGCTGGGCACCGGGCCTCGCCCGGGGGCCTCCCGCGCGCGCACACTGGGCACCCCGCACCTGCTTTCCTGGGCCCGCAGAGAGATGCCCAATACCCTCCAGACACGCGCCCACCGCCACCAAGAGGCGAGAGAACAATGGGAGGGGGGCGAGTTTGCCGGGAAACCCACGCCCACCTCAGCCGGGCCGAAGCCGAGCGCGGCCGACCGAGGGGGCGCAGGGGGCGCCGGACGCACGTAGGAAGCCCCGGACCCGGGCGGCCCGGCTGCTGCCCGCCAGGCTCGGAAAGCACCGGGCGGACCCCCAGCCCAGGCGGCCGCCTCGCCCCCCGGGGATCCGGCCACAGACCAGGAGGACACCCCAAGGCAGGGGCACGTCGGGCAAGGGGCGCCCCGGGGGACCCGGCTCCCGCAGAGCCCCGGGAGCGAGCCGGCTCCCCCCGGGACCCCGGCCCGCGCCCACCCTTCCCCCGCGCGCGCCCCGGGACCCCGGTTACCGTCGCCTCCGCCGTGGCCCCCGCCGCGTCCTCCGGGCCGCGGAAGAAGCCGGCCTCGCAGCTCGCGCCGTCTGTCGCCATCTTCCAGCCCTCGGGGTCCCGGCGCGAGCTCGGAGCGGCGGCTCCAGGTTCAGCCTCTCGGCGCGGGCGGCGCTTCCCCCGCCGCGGTCCCGGGCGCGGGCTCTCGCAGCCCCGCCGCCGCCGCCGCCGCCGCCGCCGCCGCCGCGCTCTCCCCGCCCCTCGCGGCCGCCCCCGCCGCCTTAACCCGCTGCGCGCCGGAGCGCCGCCCGGCTGCGGGCCCGCGGGCTGGTCCTGCAGATGCCGGCCCGGGGCGCGTGCCCGCCCCGCGGGGCCCCGCGTGCAGCTGGGGAACCGCAGCCCCGCGGCGAAGGCAGGAAGCCGAGCCCGTCCCCACCTGGGCGAGGTGCGCACACAGGCCGGTGCCGCGCCAGGCCTCGGGTCGGAATTCTCAGTGAGATCAGGAATCCTTCCCTGCCCTCTCCCGCCGCTGGGAACCGCAGAAGGCACGCTGTTCTTTTTCAAGTTTTTTTGTTTATTTGATTTTTGCAAGGCTGCTGCCAGGGCGGCCTTTTTTTTTTTTTTTTTAACCTTCTTGGTATATCTATCTGGCTTTGTTTTATTGTATTGTCGCATCTTGTCCTCTAAAAACCATCCATTCCCAAATCAAAATGTGTCCTGCTACACTATTTCACTGCACCTGTCCGCTCGGCCCATACCTTTCTGTACAATCTCTTTTTCAAAAAAGGTGAAGCAGGGCCCCCTTTGACTCCAATCTCAGGTATTTTATGAAAAGTTGATCAAGAAATGCTAAGTGCCATTGCTTATAAAAGGAGAATCTCGACTTTTAAGACAATTTAAAAGAATTATCTCTGCGATGGGCGCACAAACACACACACACACACACACACACACACACACACACACACACACACACACACGAAACAAAAACTTTACCAAAAAGCGATTTAACGAGAATCAGAGATCTTAAAAGACATATCATGAGATTAATGAGTTAAGCCCAAATTCTCAATTTTCCCCTTCTCACTTCTCATTCAGTTGCTACCCTTTCCTGCCAATTCCCAAGATATGAAAATCTATCACCTTGTCTAGACCAGATGGTACAGGCCTTCCCAATCACCAGACGCAAAACTGTGTTGAAAGCACAAAATCAAATGGAGGCATTCAAGCTGTGTCTCAAAGAAGTAAAATCAAACAACAGCCAACTCCTGGACTTGAAATTCTGGAAAATGAATGTCTGGCAAATTCGGTGCAACGGTTACAGATCAAAGCTGAGTTTCAAAAATGGCAGACTCCTATTGAAAGTTTTGGGCACTTGAATTTCTTCACTTCCCAAACTGATCTAAATATGGCACCAACCAGGGCAGACAAAATATTTTCTGCAAAGGCTCTGAAAGGGTTGATCAATAAATTGTGAAAAGTTCCCTCCCAGAAAGGTCTACAATTGGAAAGAATTTTCACCTGGAACTCTGGAGTTAAGGGTCACAGGTTTAGAAATCTCCTCAGGGGTATCCTATAAGCCAGTGGTTCTCAACCTTCTGGCCCTTTAAATACAGTTCCTCAGGTTGTGACCCAACCATAAAATTATTTTCGTTGCTACTTCATAACTGTAATGTTGCTACTGTTATGAATCGTAATGTAAATATCTGATATGCAGGATGGGCTTAGGCGACCCCTGTGAAAGGGTCGTTCGACCGCCAAAGGGGTCGCGACCCACAGGTTGAGAACCGCTGCATAAGCAGAGGTGCTCAGTGATTTACTTTCTTTGACTTTATAGCTACCCACCCTTCACCCTATGGTTTTCATCCTTGTTCATTATACCACTTTCTTTTATCCAACATTTTCTCTGCTATTGCTCAATATTGGAATAACTAGATTCCTTATAAGATGAAAAAGAAGTATTTGACATTTAAACTTAGATGCTAAACTGACAGCAAAAATTTAAAGTTGGAGCCAAAAGCATTCCTTGTTGTTTTCAAAATGTATATTCACACATAACAAGGCAATGCATATTTTTGATACTGATACTTGATCCTGGTGTTAAATTGCTACCCAAGAAATTAACCAACTCACTTCTGGGGGGAGGGGGATAAAAGAATAAAATAATCAACTTCACTTGGGGTTAAGGACTAAGAACATAACATGGCAATATTTCTTGGAAGCAAATTATTTCATACGTGCAGCTCAATTTTTAAAAATCATTGGGATGAAATAGCTTCTATTAGTCCAAGTAAAATTAAAGCATAATCACAACTCAAAGGCATCAATTAGCCAGTTCCTGAGTGGTTGGTTTCTTCCCTCTCATCTCTTTCAAAAATTGTATTTATGTATTTATTGTAAAATAAAAAAATAAACAGGTGGGGAAAAATCACAGGATGGCACATTTTTTAACTGCCAAAGTCCAGGAACTTCGGAAGGAAAATAAACAGTGTTTGGTCTCTGCCTTACAGCTGCCACTGCCCTTCGCCCGGGGTAGAAGGGATGTCCCACCCTCGAGTAAGAAGTGGCACATGAGGAGTTGACTCTAAAGGGAGGACACTTGCTGCTAATTTCCATTCTCTCCTGAGAATTAGCCTCTGTTGAGGCTGAGATTGCAAATTAACTCTTTCTGAGAGACTTTCTTTGCCCTAAGACATGGGCACTGTTAAAGTCAGACCAAATAGATCTGAGAGAGTAGTGACTTGATGGTTCTAGAAATTAAATCTTTTGAAGTTTCATTTTCCAGCTTTTAAAAAAATAAAAGACATCCTAGGACTAGAGTGAAAACTTCTGAAAGGCAGGGGAAAAGAAGAAAGATGAAAGAATAAGCAGGAAGAAATCCCTGTAGCAAAAATGATTTTTAATCAGTAAATTACCTTCAGCTTTAGAATGGAAGGAGAGATGCTGAATATATTGCAGGCAGAGAAAACAAGTTACATTTTTTTCAACTTTAAACATAATGAAGTAGATGACCCGACAAATGAATTTACACAAATTATTTTCTGACCCCTGTTTGTGCTCAGCCAGAGCACGCTCTTCAAAGTTCTCTTTTAACACCAATGAAGTGGGTTGCTGAAACTAGGAATGCAGACTGCATGCGTGTGTGCGGGGGCGGGGGGCGGGGCTCAGCCACATGCTCCAATCCACTAAACCCCAAACTCAGAGAGTTATGCATAATGATGCAATGGGATGCTTCCTCTCATGTGGAAAGATAAAGGAACGTGCACACATCCTAAAACAGTTTCCCTTGTGGAATAAGAGAATTCTTTATTTCAGTCAAATAACAACATTTACATTAACTCCAAAGAGCAAACCATATGTTATCATGTCTTAGTATTGCCAAATGACAAAATTATGGAGTAGCAAATAATTTCTGACTGTATCTACAAGGCTGTAGTTATGTAATTTAAATATTCCAGACTACGCTTATCCCTGTCTGCACCACTGCCACCAATTTAGGAAGTCCCAAAGCTTGACATGGGGAACTCTAAAAAAGAGCACAGATGAGCTTGAGTGCTATGTCTCTATCACATGGTTTTGAAACCAAGACATTGCCAGAAACGAGTTTTCATATGACCGAACTACATTCCCTCACAGTCACCTAGTCATTATCTACATGTGCTTAGCTCTTTGTGGATTTTACTCAGTACGTTTGGTCCTAATTTAGTTAGCCACTCTTGTCAACAACCTATGGTTTGGGAGGCCTCCTCCACCACTCTAGTTGGCTTGTGCCAAGAGAATGCAAGCTAATTTTACCTAAGCTAAAGAAAAACATAATTAGAAAATGAAATCTGCTGGGTAGGAAGCAAGCCAAAGCTTAACATAAATATGACATTATAATCACTCCCAGCCCCTTTTAATACTAACTTCTAGCTGGGATCTGCATTTGACCATTCAATGCTAAAGTGATGTCCAAATATAAGACCTCGTTGAAGACTTAAAATGAAGTATGGTAGCTACCATCTATAGTTTAACCCTACTGTTTGGCTTATGTACCTATTTTCTTTGTTTAACAATGGACAGGTTACTTTGATTTTCTAAATTGTATAAGTCATCCCATTCGATTGAATGCCTTATCGATTGAATGACTATTCCATTGATTGTTATCATACTGGTCTTAGAGAGCACATTCTTCTGTACCTGGAAACACGACAGTTCAATAACCCTAAATTGTTTTAGTGGCCACAGGTGGTGCGTTCCAGCTGACTCAGTGGTCCCAAGACCAGGACAGCACAATTACTCTAAATTGTCCTGACAACTCAGTGGTAGGGAGACCTGAGGGCTCTAGATAATGTATTTCTATCAACTCAGTGATCCCGAGACCCAAAACTGTAATTAACATGCTTAATTCTGCTTTTGTAATCTGCTTTTTTTGCGAGCCAGGTGCCTCATTCCAAACCCTTGGATGTAATCAATACCTTTGTGATTTTTGCCTATATAAGAATGGTTTTGCCACCATCTTATGGCTATGAGATTTGGGAATGGCCCCTCATTGTCCCGGATTGCAATAAATGTGACTCTTTAATTCGACTTCTTGAGGCGTCCTTCTGTGATTCGCAGGGTACGACGTTACAACAAAAATACAGTGATAACATTTTTCCCCAGTCTAGCCACGCTAAGAACAGAAACTGGGACAAATGCAGAACAATAAAGCAGTCTTGGTTCTGCTCTATTAAATATTTTTAATACCATTACTTGTTGGTTTAGACTCTTATCTGTAGAAGTCATTTACAAGAGTAAGTGTTAGTGCAGGAGGGTGTTTTAGTGGAAAACCATTATGGAAAATCGATTTTAATAAAGGAATCTGGCCCGCTGCTGCCACTCATCCACCTGAATTAGAAAGGAATCTGAATATTTCTGTGTGTTCAGCCTCTTTGGCAACCCCACAAGCCTGCAGTATGTAGTTACTAGGCAACCACTAATGCAGGGGTGTTTATGCCATTAGGCATTAATTATAGCAAGCTTTATTTTTCTTAGAAAGTTTTAAAACTATATAAATAGGTTGTGAGATCAGATCCCTTTCTCCTTTGATTAAGAGTGTAGAGGTAGCTACAAAACCAAAGCTGAGATTTTCTTTTCACCGTGGGTATGTATTGTTCAGTTCAAAAGGAAATGTGGTATTTGAAGTATTAGGAACTAAAGATTATGCCTTTGAATTTTAATAAATATACAGATGACATTTATGATTGAGTCAGTGATGATTTATTTATGATACAAAAAGCAGGAGAAAAGCCATAAATGTATAGCTGTCCCATGTAAAATTGTGAAATAAACCAATACATCAACATTTCCCAGATAATCGTAGTCATTAGGCATATACCAAGTTAATGCCCTTTTAAATATCTTTGGAATTTTTTGGAATAAGTGCTACTTTACACTGCCCAACAGCCCACTTGATGACCATAGTTTTTTGTCCACCCAAGACATTTTTGATTGATTCAAATCAGTTGGGTTCATTTAAAATCACCTGGAAATGTGATGTCATTATTTGAAAAGAAATAACATAAATACACATAGCAGAAGTTATTCAATTAATCAACAAATAAAAAGAAAGCTTAATCCATAATATTTATAAAAATGTCATGGCTAGACTTGAAGGATTAATTATATTTGTGATTTAAGAACTGAAAAGGAAAAAAATAATTGGTGTTGTTATTTTCATTCTAGGGAAGGTGAAGTCATTTAAAGAATAACAAAGATAACTCTGACAAATCAACATTAAGGTTTAATGGAATGGAATGTTTTATTCTGGCAATTAAGGAAACATTTAACCACTGAAGTAGTTTTATGCTAGCAATACAATATATTTTCCTTATGGACAAACAGAACTAGCCCATACTAACCATTACTGTCAGAATCAGCATCTCTTTGTCAGTACATCAACACTTAATGCTCATAACTTTTCACTTTAGCATTCACATCTTCTTTGTTAAGAATCAATTCAGCCTGGCTAGCGCGGCTCAGTGACTGAGGTCCACCTATGAACCAGAAGATAACCGTTCGATTCCTGGTCAGGGCACATGCCGGGATTGTGGGCTCAATCCCCAGTAGGGGACGTGCAGGAGGCAGCTGATCAATGATTCTCTCTCATCATTGATGTTTCTCTCTCTCTCTCCCTCTCCCTTCCTCTCTGAAATCAATAAAATGTTTTTTTTAAAAAAATCAATTCACTTGAGATGTAATTACCACTACTTTTTCCTCCCTTCCATATTTGCAAAGAACTTCACTTTATCAGCTTTCAGCCTTCATCTCCTGGCCATTGGCCATCCAAAAGGCATAATGCCACCTGGATCATAAGACACCTCTGCCTGACATTTTCTGCGTGGATAGCCCTGCACCTCTCCCCAATGTGTACCCATTGGAATGGTGGTGGGAACCCCATTCTCAGAATTTAAAATATGAGGTAGTGGCATGAAAGAAGTTGAACTGGATCTACTCAAGACTCCCTGAGCTTGAGCAATGGGTAAAGGCACCTCGTTTACAAATATCACATTGTATGGTTCTATTTCCTATAAGAAATCATTTTTAGAGATATAAAAACAAACAAACAACATGGAATCATAGATTCATATGTGAGTGTTAAAGCAACAACTCTTCTAAAAAACATTTTCATGAACCTGTAAATCAGAGCATAAAGTCTCACTTATAATGCGATCCAACTTATCGATCTTTTTCTTGTGTGGTCAGTGTTTGGTGTCCTGTTTGTGGAGTCTTTGCTCAGCACCTTGCTTTCCTCGATGCTCTTTTCTATTGGCTTTCTTGGATTCTCATCCTGCACATGTTTCGCTTAGAATTCAGCCTAAAATTTGAGAGGAAATTGTGTACGGAGTTTTTGGACTCTTTCTCTTAAATTTCTTCCTCGATGTCACTTTGTCCTTCAAATCCCAGGCACTTTGGTAACCCTGAAGTCCTGACCTCTATCTCCTTAGCTCAGTAAATTCATCTTTATTCCTCAACTGTCCCTACCCCATCCTAAGCCTTCTCTCCAGAATCATGGCTCCCCAAGTCCTGCCAGTTTTCATGGCTTGCCAGTTTCTTCTAACAGTTGTTTTGTATATATTGTTTCACTTTTTTGTTTGTTTGTTTGTTTCAGTAGAAGGGTTGGCCCAATATGACTAGAACTACAGTTGAAAACCACTTGTGTTTACTTTTAGAAAGAGTGTTTACAACTAATGAAACTTCCTAATGTTCCCTTGTCTAAATGGATTGTATCCAGGGGGCTGTATTGTTTGATTTTGCAGAGTAGGGATGGGAGTAAACTTACCCAGACTCTCCAGTTGCCATTGGCAAACAAAATCAAGGCACTGATCAGCTAACTCATCTATAGTAAGACATGAAAAGCCATATTGACAATAAAAGATGCCATTGCAGCAGTAGAATATTAATGCTGTGATGGACAAACTATAACCAGTCTTAAAAATGTAGCAATATTCCTCTTATTTCTAGGGAGTGGCATGCCTGCATAGTTTTTAGAAAATGAGAGATTGGTTAGAGATTGAAAAGCAGAGGAGAAGAGATAGTGTGAGGGTGGCCTTGGGTTTCCCTCAGTGAAGAGGCTGATGATTAAATGGATGTCTTTCAAAGAAAAAAGGTATCTCGGTTGTGAAGATCCTGGTACATTTTGGAAACCTTTGGCAGATTTTCTGGACTTAAAGGTTGATGAAGTTAGGTCGGTCCAGAAGAACATTAACTCCAACCAAATTGGTAGTCAATAAATATGTAATAAATTTAATTCAATGAAACCGATGAATGGATAGTAGGAAAGATAGATGAATAAATGGATGAAGTAAATATTATTACTTACTTTTTTATGACATTGGCCTCTTTGTAATTGTAGTGAAACTTATTCTTTTTCAGAAAAAAAACCATAAATGCATACAGCAAAACAAAGAATCATAAAGAAAACTATTATATTCAAATCTAATTATCAAAATTCTGCATATAAAAATTTTCTCATGTAGTAATAGATGTATTTTTATTATCTCAATAACTAACATGATATAATGGTGGACTCAATAATTAATATAATTTTGAAGTTTATATGACTGTAAGTGGTATATTGAGATTTTAAAATATCTATGATTTCCATGTGACAAAGTTGCATGTACTGCCAGGTCTGTTGTGGTCTGTTACCTAAATTCATAATTGAAGTAAATTCTAACTGTTGAAGGTTAGTGAACCTGAAAATGTAATTTATTCATTTTTTATTGTCAAGGAGTTCCTATGGAATTCTATCCATAAACTCCATTGTTTAAGAACCTTACACTATAGATATTAGGGGGATGTCATGTTAATTAAAATATTAAATGTTTAGTGACATATATGAATTATGTATATTATATGTAATGTATATTTATGCAAAAGGTATATATATATTATCAGGGTGGAGATTAAAATTTAGATGTGATCGGCAAAGTAGGGTATGCAGAGGAGAGAGATGAAAGACTCTCAAATGCTATCCCTCCTTCATTCCAAGCAAAACAACTCAAGTCCCGTACTGTAGAGTAATGGCTAAGTACAGGGTTACATGATTAAGATCCTACTTCTAACTGTGTGATCTTGGACAAGTGCTTCTCTCAGTTATCACTTAAGTGGTCATCATAATGGCTCTTGCCTCTATGGTTGTTGAGAAGATTTAATTAATAAATTCATTTAAAGCACTTACAACAGTGTCTGGCCACTGTGAAGTTTTCAGCTCATTACTTAACACAACCTGTAAGAAAAGGAATAGTCACCCTAAAAGACATGGAATTTCAGAAATAATTTATTGAATGTAAAACAATTCTACAACGGCACAACAGTCTTAACAAAGCTATTTGTATAAATTTTTCATTTTAAACCAAACATTTCAAGATTTTAGAGTAAGTAGTAAGAACTCTCCGTTAAGTACTTGCAAAAGTCATAATAGAGAAGTGTGCGATAGGTCTTAAAAACCAGTTTCGGTCAAATTGATTGTTGCGACATTTAGGGCATGCCTGTTTTTATTAAATGAGAACATAAATCTTTATTAACACATAGTATTTCTTCAAAAAACATAACTAGAGTTATGTAGAGCCAGGATCACAAACTCTGATCTAGCCCAGGCCATTAGATTCAAATCTAGCTAGCCTAATTCAAGCCAACAGGCTAAATCATGGAAGCAGACATGTTTTGTTGGACTCATATGATGTCTTTCTTTAAAAAAAAAAAAAAGAAAAGAAATACTAAATCCAACATTTAAAAAACGAGGAATTTCATTCACATAAAATTTCAACTTTCCAACCTCTCAAAAATTCCGAGGACAATATACCACTGGGCTCACCCTGAGACCTTTAGAGACTGAGCCAGCAGGCTGGAATTTATATCTGACCTGTTATATTTTACTTGACTTTAGTGTTTCCCATTAGACATTACTTGCTTGTCTTCCATAAATTTTTCATTTATAATCCCTAATGCAAAACATTGTAGTTTATGTGATTACTAAGACTTATTACATCTTATTTAAATAAGAAAAAATAGAAGAAAGTTGGACATAAAAACATGTTTAAGTGCTGGTGATGCCACTATCTTGCCATTTACCATCAAAATGCATGCCAACAATTCCTAAATCCTCTGAAAAAGGTTGATCTATGCTTCTGTGATGGACTGAATTGTGTCCCCCTCAAAATTCATGTGTGGAAATACTAACACCCAGTACCTCAGAATGTGACTGTATTTGGAGAAAGAAACATCACAAAGGTAATTATGGTACAATGAGGTCTTTAAGGTGGGCCCTAATCCAATATGACTAGTGTCTTTATAAAAAGAGATTAGGACACAGAGGGAAAACAATCTGAGAGAGGAGAACATGGCCATATACAAGCAGAGTAGAGAGGCCTCGGGGGAAACCAACCGGCCAACACCTTGATTTTGGACGTCTAGCCTGCAAAACTGTGAGAAAACATTATTTTCTGTTGTTTGAGCCTTCCCTTCTGTGGTACTTGGTTATGGCAGCCTGAGCAAACTCATGTAGCCTCTGTTCTGAATGAACTCGTTTCTCCTCTACTCTCCCACAGGAGACTTTTTATATCAACCAGCTCGGTTAAGAAGTTATGGGTAGATTTGAGGCAGCATGGGGTGCCTTGGTGCTTCTAGTGCATGTGTTCTGACATACGGGCTTGTTATGTGCAAGTTTGTCACAAGTAATGTGTCCTTCATGATGGGCATACTGAACTTGGCTCATTTCTATATCATCTCATTTTCTTGATTTTGAATATATTTTCATGAGTCAGAAAAACAGGATTTACAGCCAGCCCTCCATGAATTGCATAAGACTTGTCTCATGTCTTATTTATGACTGCAGTGTACTTCACATACAGATATTTCCCATCAATGTGCCAGGGTTCAGAACCGCCCACAGTGCACAACTCCACTTGTCTGGTGGTCTGTGTAAATAGCACCCATCCATAATCCACAGAAGACTGTGAAGGCTGAATAACATAAGAAAATACAGGCTGTAGTTTAAAAGTGTAGGGATTAGGTATTAGAAGACCTCTTCGACCTGAAGCAAGGGAATGATCCTCAGTAAATATCTTTTCATTTCTCTCTGTAAAATGGAAATGATGGGTTGTTGTGAGGATTAAATACGATTTACATGCAGAAGTGCCTCAAATACTGAAAACAGCTACACAAGGAATATTAATGGCCTTGAGTTACCCTCCAGCTTCAGATTCAAGGACTCTTTCAGCTGGACGCCTGAAAGAATCATCATTAAAAGACACCACCAGCCCTTGGGAAGGTCAGGGCATGGAGGAACGTCTGTCCTAAATACACACACATTCTGAGTTCTCCCTTAAGGAAATGCCTCTGGGGTTAAAGTATGGAAGGAGTTTCTCATTCTCTCATTACCACGTGGTTGTTTTGTAAAAATATATATGTCAAATTTCCCCTTTCAGAGTACATCAAGATACCATGGTGACAGTCACTATAGAAATGTTGGATTTAGAAAGGAATGAGGTGATTTCAATTGTTTCCTGATACCCATGTTCAACATCATAAGCCAAACCAATGTCAGCAGGATGACTGAAAGTGACCACCTGCCTCAAATACCTTGACCACTCTCTGCTCTAGAATATAAAATTCCCACTTCTTAAGATCATTCAAGAGGTTGTGCATAGAATTAAGTCCCAGCTCAACGTTACCTGGAACACAGGTAAACTGGAATAACATTAACAGAGTTGATTCTTTAAAAATGTGTAGTTATCCACTTGAATCTAAATCACAGGTTATTAAATCAAATGATTAGAGTATGTAGGATATCTGAGTAACTGGACAAATGTGTAAGACAATAGAGAATGGTAGGGTCTTGAGCCATCAGGAACACACAGTGTCGGCCCAACTAAAGTTGAAAATTCCTTGAATGGAGTCAAGAGATGAAATCCAGTGATATCAGAGTTTCTAATTTTTAAGAGAAGGGAGAAAAATGTTTACATGAAATTTCCCCATTTTAAAAACATGTCTGCAAGTCAATTTTGACCATGGCTACCAGTATTCTGATTGACGGATGCCCTTATTCCACTCATCATCTTCCCCTGGCCTTAAAGTACAGAAAGAGGCAGCATACTTCGAATGTGGATTCCAAGTCACCTCCCCAGGTAGCCCCATTGAGTAAGCCCCATTTGCGGCCTAAGCAGTGGCATCCTATATAATAAAGAGGTAATATGCAAATTAACCCTCATGCCCTCACAAGATGGCTGCCTATGACCAGCAGGGGGGTTAGTGAGGGACAACCAAACGACTGGACAGTAGGCTGTGTGGGGCAACCAGGCTGGCAGGGGGGGCAGTAAGAGGCAACTAGACCAGCGGGGAATGGGGGCGTTAGGAGCGACCAGGCTGGTGTGGGGGGATGCAGTTGAGGGCGACCAGGCCAGCAGGGAGGGGCAGTAAGGGGTGACCAGGCTGGTGGGGGTGGGGGGCAATTAGGAGTGACCAGGCCGGCAGGGAGGGGGCAGTTAGGGGTGATCAGGCCAGCAGGGGGGGTAGTTAGGGGCAACAAAGCAGGCAGGCAGGTGAGCAATTAGGAACCAGCGGTCCAGGATTGTGAGAGGGATATCCAACTGCCAGTTTAAGCCCGATCCCAGGGACCCTGATTGGAGAGGGTGCAGGCAGGGCCGAGGGGACCCCCCTCCCGTGCACAAATTTTGTGCACTGGGCCTCTAGCATTTTAATAAGTAGCCTAGCATATACAGCTGGAGATCGCCAAGGAACCACCTTTTGGGGCACACTGCTAAAGATAGAAGGCTACCAAAAAAGCTCATATTTATCTTTGTGTCCCCTGGGTTCAGCACATTACCAAGCACAAGGAAACTTTAGGAGTGAATGAAATTTTCCATATCCTAGGGCTGTATCCTAACCCTAGAAGATGTTTGCTAAAAGTTGTATTAACTCATTTTCACCTAATTGTCTTTAAGTAGCTATAGCAAGGTCCCCAAGACACAAGATACTGAACAAATGCAGGAAAATAAATTTGAATTGGGGCAAGGAGAAAAGAGCAAGGAAAATTCTGGTACAGGGCATTGTCTGGGGAGGACAGGCCTGGATGAGTGGCCTTTAGTATGTTACCTCACAATATTTAAAGGGCTTGAGGCACTGAGAAATATTTAAAGGCACCAAAAGAAACATATCTGTTTTTCCACAATAGCAGTTTGACACAGTGAAAAATAATTAGGCCCTGAATCTGTAACAATTACCATTTATCTTCAGGTATTTTTATTTGTCAAAATTATGATGGTTAATAAAATAGATCTACAAATTAGGACAGATAGTAATAGAATTCTCAATCAAAATACAATAAATATTGATATTTGATCTAGAACTCCAGATTTTTCTATCTTAATTTCCCTTGAAACTTATTTATATATTCCTCTAATTATCTTGAGAGTGAATCACAAATTTTCTGTTATTAAAAGCATCTATGCAGCAATATTTCTTGCTTCTCAGGAGAGGGATGGTGAATTTTTAATCAACGTTGATTTTGGAAGAGCATTGTGAAGAATTTTAAAAGGATTAGATTTTTCCAAATTATTTTGAGGGCTAGCAGGGTAAATAATAATAATAAAAGGGTATAATAAGAACAATATGTAGCCTGGCAGGTGTGGTTCAGTGGTTGAGCATTCACCCATGAACCAGGAAGTTACCACTCAATTCCTGGTCGGGGCACATGCAGGTTTGATTCCCAGTAGGGGGCAATGATTCTCTCTCATCATTGATGTTTCTATCTCTCTCCCCCTCTCTCTGAAATAAAAAAACATATTTAAAACAAACAAAACAACCACAATATGCAGTTATACAGCATTTTCTTACTAATTATAAGGATCCTCCTATTCCACCTTCTTTTTTCTCCAGAAACTACCTGGAATCTCCATGCTCTCCTCTTTGATTCAAGGATCTGGCTGCCTCAACTCTTTCAGAGACTGGACCTCCTCTCTCATTTCCAATATCTCTGTCCTATTAGCCACTTGGAATCAATCCTACTTTGCCCTGTGACATTGTTTGATTATCCAAATTTAAGTATTGGAAATTTTTTCTATAAAGTTCCAGGTAGCCATTAGTTAGGCTGGTGGGCCACTCTGACACAGTGACTCAACTCTGCCGCATGCAATGTGAGAACTGCTATAGGTATTGGGCCAGACTTGTCTCCCAAGCCATGTTTTGCTTACCCCTAGTCTAATAGAAAGTTATGTCTGTCTTGCTTTATTTACAATTAAACCTTGTGTCCCCAACGAGATTGTAAATTGCCTGTAGACAGAAAAGTCTATATCCTATTTTGCAACACCGGTAAGACTTTGGCCTACAATGTTTTGATCATTATGTGGGTTTGATGAATGCTTGTTTGTTGACTGTTGGCTAATTGTTTGATTTTGTATATATGATGGTGGGAGGTGGGGGGTGTTTCTCAGAAAATGACAGAACCTTTAAATGGAAGAGACCTTGGCTGTCATGCATCCTCTAACTTTATAGGTGACACTAAGGCCCAGATGGGCTTGTGATTTGGGCTCACAGGAGGTCACCTTTTATGCTTCAAACAGAAATGCAGTTCTAGTGCTCACAACATGAACAGCCTTCTTTTAACATCGGAATGAAATAATGTGAGCTCTCATTTCACACCACTCTGGTATGTCCAGGGCCCTCTCCTTTTTATTTCTAAGGATTTCCTAGAGGTGTTTTCAGTCCCCTGATGTTAGTCCCCTCCCTGCTGCTCAAAAGCCTTACCTTTGACCTCCTTGTCCTCAGATTTCCCAATCATGCCATGGCTTTCTTTTTTTTCTGCGCAGCAGAGAATCTATTCTTAGCTTTTTCCACCATAAAAAAATTCTCCACATTTTAAACCCAATGCGCCTTTTAATAAATATAAAACTCTGATTCCCTGCTGATTCAGAAACACATTCTCCCAAACCTGCTGAAAGTCACCGGCATTTGTGTATTTCCAGCACGAAGGAGATGGTTAAAGTTTACTTCCAGGTCTTTGAATCCTAAAAACAATTGTTTTTCGCCTGGCCAGTGTAGTTCAGGGGTTGTGCAATGACCTATGAACCAGGAGGTCATGGTTTGATTCCTGGTCAGGGCACATGCCCGGGTTGCGGACTCATTCCCCAGTGGTGGGGCGTGCAGGAGGCAGCCGATCCATGAGTCTCTCTCATCATTGATGTTTCTATCTCTCTTCCTCTCTGAAATCAATAAAAATATTTTTTAAAAAACAAAAAGCAATTGTTTTTCAAAACAAAAAAAATTTCATTCTTATGCTAAATATGCTTTTTCTGACTACACACACTGCATTTACCTCCAGAGATTCTAATTTCCACCTCAAAACCCAGAAATCCGTGCCTCCCTGGTGAGAATCACTGTTCCTGAGAGAACTGAATCTAGCACCAGCCCTGGCTTGAAAACCTGGGGCTGTTTACAGAGTAACAGGCTCAGATTTAGAGAACAGGTAGACATGGTAGCATCCTGCCACTTTTGGAGTCATATGCAAAGCAGACAGCGGTTTCACATAGTTCACGAGAGGGAAGTAAGGCATCCTTGGCCCCCCTACTGACAACGATTTTATGCTTAAAAGTGACCTCAGACTATAAGCATAATCAAAGACTTGAGATATCCTGAAAACAGAAACGTGGGGCTGTCATCTAAAGAAACAGGACTAGCGTGCAGATCAGTGATAACAGTAACGGTGTGAGACTCCTGACGGGATTAATGGAGGCGGGAGGGGGTGGGGGGTGGGGGGTAGTGGGGGAACAGAAAGATGGTGCAGAACAAAGGGTATTCCCTTAACTATGCCTGGCTAAGGATGATCATTAAATCCGCATAGGGAATGAAGTGGAATAAGTATTAGTACCCTACCACATATCCTTTGTGCTTGTCAAGTAACATGACATCTTTTGAATAGAAATCTCACTCTACAGTATAATTCTCAACTAATCCTTCTGGTGATTCATCAAGGAATTCCATTTAAACGGGGGAACAAAACTGGGTAATGATCTTTGACTTTTTACAGGGTTATATTATGTCTTCATATGCTGTTCTATGTTATGTTGGGTATTTAGCTTAAATTTTAAACCTTCACCGAATCACTATAACTTTTTATGGCCTTTTATATGATAGAATAAAAATGTGGCAGGGGCAATGCTGTGTGTTTGCTAAGGCCATTCGATTACACAGGAAGATGGCATTTCTCAGCTTTCCAGGGACCTTGTTTGGGGTCAAGTGACTAGTCTGGTAACCTGTCTATAAACAGAAGGGGACACATATAACCTCCGGGCCAAAGCACAGAGATCGGCTGTGACCTCTTTCCCTTGCTCTGCGATCTAGAAGTAGACAATCCCACATGGCAGAGCTACAGGCATATCCTTGAGTCACTACCTGGATGACACAAGCCTCAGAGATCTTCTGCGTGTGAAAAACAATGCTCATCGTGTTCACCACTGAGATATGGGCAATCACAACCACAGCATCACCTATTCCCTCCTGGCAAATAAGGGAATTTAAAAAATAAGAAAAGAAGTATTTTGATCTTTAAATTACTGGGGAAATTATAAAATTAAAAGTTACAATTAGAAAAAATATTTAAAATAAATATAGTTTTGTGGAATTCTATGCTATTCATTACCTGGAGATAGTGAACTACGTTAATGAGAAAAAATACTACCTTAGATGCATAAAAAGTATACAAACAATAAATTTTTAGAAGTTGGATGTAGATTTGCCTAATCTAAGATTTAATAACTTTTGGTTTAAAAAGTTACTGAATCTAGATACAATTTACTTTATTTATCAGTAAGACCCTGAAATTTACAGGAAATAAATATAACTATTTACTACATTATACAAAGTAGAATTGATTTTCATATACATTTACCAGTATATTATGCAAATTAAATTATATAGCCTCTACCCTTAATTTATTCATGGCCCTTCTCCACTTTAAAGAAAACTAGTTCTCGCCTTAACTGGTTTGGCTCAGTGGATAGAGCATCGGCCTGGGGACTGAAGGGTCCCAGGTTCGATTCCGGTCAAGGGCATGTGCCTTGGTTGCAGGCACATCCCCAGTGAGGGGTGTGCAGGAGGCAGCTGATCAATGCTTCTCTCTCATTGATGTTTCTAACTCTCTATCCCTCTCCCTTCCTCTCTGTAAAAAATCAATAAAATATATTAAAAAAAGAAGAAGAAGACCAGTTCCCAATGCTCTAGGTCAGGTATTGTCAAACTATGACCTACGGCCTAAATCCAGCTTAAAAAACCCTTTCCTGGATCACGGCCACAGTGGCTAATTTATATACTATCTATGACTGCTTTTTCTCTGAAATAGCTGAATCGAGTAGTTGCAATGGAGACTGTATGGTCTGCAAAGCCTAAAATTTTTACTTTCTAGGCCCATTTTAGGAAAAGTTTGCTGAGCACTACACTAGGGAAAGCAAGACCACAGGGCGGGGGCGGGGGGGGGGGGGAGGATGTAAAAACAAACACAAAAAGTTTTGTCCTTTGAATCTTAAGGGATTCTCCATGGTGTTTTGAACTATATGCAATTCTTAGCTTAACACACTGACGTTAGACCTTATGCTATGCTGCCACAGACTGAATGTGTCCTCCCCGCTCTCCCAAATTCATATGTTGAGACACTTATCCCAATGTGATGATGAAAGGAATTCTAGGGACAGAATAGGCAGGTTTAGGGAGTCTTAGGAATAAAGAGGGTCCATGGGGGAGGGATGCATCGGTGAGGGTTTGGAACCGCCAGAAGGCATACATTCACAGAGAATAGAAAGGGGCCACAGAATAAGGGGAGAGGAAGGCATCCATTCACAGAGGACAGAGAAATGTGGACAGATGCTGGAAGGAGGATATGTTCACAGGAGGTAGAGAAATGACACCAGATAAGGGGAGAGAAAGAGGCGGGGACACTGTGTGGGTTTTGGACTCTGAAGCTGACATTCTGCAAAAGAGTGACCAATGAGAAAAGCACAGGGTCATAAAATGGGGAAGGGGTCCAATGAGAAGGGAACATGAAGAGACAAAGGACCGCAGCCTTTATAAACCTTAGAAAAGGGGGCTGGTTGGTTACCCCCTTGGGAACTCCTTCCTACGTGGGAGTCTATTTGCTTCCAATAAATTTCCACCCTTTTACCAACAAGTCCTTTTAGCCCGCGAATTTTATTCTTCAAACTTTGTGAGGCAAGAACTCACAAGGGGGAGATCCGCTCCCTGCACCCACCTTTCAATGGTTTTCGGAATTGGGAATTAGGTCGGGGGGGGGGGGGGGGGTGGCGCCTCATGAATGGTATTAGTGCTCTTATAAGAAGATGCCAGAGAGCTAGCTCACTCTCTTTCTGCCAGGTGAGAACACAGAGAGAAGACAGCCATCTATAAGTCAGAAAGAGGGCACTGACCAAGCACCTGACCATGCTGGCTCCCTGATCTCAAGCGGCCGGCTTCCAGGACTGTGAGAAAGACATTTCTGTTGTTTATAAGTCACCCCATCTTTGGCACTTTGTTCTAGCAGCCTAAACTGACTAAGACACATGCATTGGATGTAGAAATCACAACTTGTTTGGTTATCTCAAATTAAGAATGAGAGGAGTAAAAAAGAAGTTTAAATATACACTATATGGGGTTCATCTTCAGTATATTGTACTTTTAATTCTTTTTCCAAATTATCTGGTACATTATTGTTAGAATAATCTATTTATTGATAAGATTTCCAATAAGTAACTCTTCTATATGCTCTCTTTCTTTTAATAATATTCAATGGCTTCCTAACGCCCACAGTGTCAAATTGATTCTTCTGCACTCCATAACCTAGCCTTCCTCTTCAAGACAATCTTATTTTCTATTACCCCATACATTCTTTTTGTGTCATTCAGATAATTTTTTTTACTCCTTCTCTCATATACTGTATCAGGGAGGATAGCATTTGTTTATAAGTGATATTGACTACATGACTTAAGCAAATAAGGCTTAATTTTTCCTCCCTAACAGTAAGGAATTGGGAGGTGAATGTCTACTGATGTTGACTTAACAATTCAAAGCTTTTTAAAAAATATATATATATTTTATTAATTTTTTTACAGATAGGAAGGGAGAGGGGTAGAGAGTTAGAAACGATGAGAGAGAAACATCGATTCAGCTGCCTCCTGCACACTCACTACTGGGGATGTGCCCGCAACCAAGGCACATGCCCTTGACCGGAATCAAACCTGGGACCCTTCAGTCCACAGGCTGACGCTCTACCCATTGAGCCAAACTGGCCAAGGCTTGTGTTTCTTGAATTCTCTAGGTTTTCCCCTCATGGTCATTCTCTAGGCTTTTTCCTCCTGGTTACAAGATGGCTACTGCAGAACCAGCCATCATATTCATATTCAAGGCAGGAAGGAAAGAAAAAGGGGAAAGGTTAATATAAACCATAGCTGTTCCTCTTAAAAAGAAAGCAAGAGCTTTGGCAGAAACTCTAAGCAGAATTTTATTCATATACTTGTCTTCCAGAACGAAGTCTCCGGATGGCCATCCCCGGCTGCAAACACTGGGACAGTATTTAGCTTTTCTGGATCCTAAGCAGAAGCAGACAAGGACAAATGGGCCAGAAAAGTGTGTTGGGGAAGCATCCGACAGCTGCCGCACACACAGTCAGCTCATTTCTGCCTCCATGTTCTTTTGCTGTGCAAATGCTCCCTCCATCTCCGCTTCTTCCAAAACCTGCTCTGTTTTTTCCCATGTTCAGCTCTCTATTTCATCGCCTTCATTAGACATACTCTGAAACTTCCAACCACCAAGATCTTTCCCTTCACGGAACACGTTTTTCACACACAAAACACATAAAAATCTCAGTTTTCAAAAAACCAAATCATGCTCTACTGATGGCACATTCGGCCCTTATCTTCCTAATAGGATACTCAAGTCCCAAACTGTCTTCAGTATCTTCTACAAGAGACAGTCTCTTTTAGGTGAGAGTAGATAATCTACAAAAGGCTCACTCTTTTTATTTAACTATTTAGTGGTTATGTTTCAAAGAACCTCATAGAATTTATTAATGATTGTTTTTTAAGACCATTACATGAATTGTGACTTTACAATAATGAGACTGAGCCCTTAAGTCAAACAAAAGTATAACTTTAAAATGACATATTTTGCATATTGATACTTTTAGCATTATTAATAAGATAAACATACTAACTTTAAATGCAATGTATTTTTACATAATAAAAATTATCGTGGGGTTATTTGGCAGCAGATTACTTTGCTTATGGGGCTGTGCATAAGAAGTCTAATTCACCTATATTACATAGGAGGCCACCTTACTGATATGTACTTTCTAAAAAGATAGATTAGCCAGAAATTTAAGCAGGGGTTCTTAAGTAACTCAAGAGGTTAGAACATGTTTTTAAAAACCTTTTCAGTTTCCCTAAGCAGCTTTTAAAAATCTCTAGTCTTTTTTTAGCACCTAATTCCTCACAAGTTAACCCTTATTTTTCTGAACTATTTTTAGATTTGCCATTTTATGTGAAATACTAGTACATCCCTTTTCCTCACAATGGAATAATTCTCCAAACAAACTACCAAATTATTTGGAAATTGTTTTAATTCTTGGCTGGAGATTTAAATGACTGCATATAAATTTGTGATAACTCACATGATTGTAAATGTGGGGACACTTTTGAAAAAAATTAAAGTGGGCATTAATGAAAGGAATCCCTAGCTGATTTAAAATGAATCTAAGTACAGGCATAGCTCATTTTGTTGTGCCTCACTTTATTGCACTTCACATATGTTGCGTTTTTTTACAAATTGAAGGCAAGACCCTCTACCAGCAACAAGATTATGACTGGCTTTATTGTGGAGGTCTGGATCTGAACCGCAATTTAGCCGAGGTTTACCAGTCATGGGTGCCAACTTCACCTTAGAACAAGCTGCCCCACCAATACAAACATGCTCTAAAGAGGACACTGAGCGTCTGAAGTAGGGAAAGCTATCTATAATAATAAAAGCGTAATATGCTAATTAGGCCGGACAGCCGAACGACCTTCAGGACCACCTTCTGGACGAAGCCAGGGCTGTGAGGGCCGAGCCTCTTGCACGAATTTCGTGCATTGGGCCTCTCGTGGAGCAATAAAGGTACAGATGATCTGACATTAAAGAACCAGGCAGGTCCTGGAAGAGTTGAGAGAAGGTGGTCTTCACAGAGCCCCACCCTTGGGCTGCTTCTCAGGGAGTAGGCCTTTACATTGAGGAGTAAACGATGCCCCTTTTGCTGTTATGCCACATCAACCACACCTCTTTGCATACTGATTAACTGTCTCTTTCAGCAAGAGGATGAGCCAGCCAGCCTTCTCAGCACAAAAGAAACCAGTTTTCATGTCCAAGTAAACTATTCTTCAGGATAATGAAAACCAAGAAATAACACATTTTAAATGACAGGATGGCAAAAATAAATAGTGATTACCTTCGGGCCACACTCATGTTGGAACCTCTAAGATCATTACCTGTAAATCTAGAATGGCTGCTAAAACCCCAAAGGTGGATAAAAAAAAATAAATTTAAAAAAATAAAACAAGAAAAAAAACAAAAAACCCAAAGGTGGCCAAGGATATAAGAATGAACAAATTGAGAGCATGTGTATGCATGCAGTTGGCAACAGTCCGAATCCATTTGAGAAGTGCAAGGGATCAAAATAGACATGGATCCACAGAGGATGATGCATGCTCGATGTTTGGGGGAACTGAGTTGTCTAATTTCCCATGTCGGATTTTTTAGAGTAATGCTTGTATAACCAAAGTGTATCTACAAATCACCTGGGGAGCTTATAAAAATACTAGAGGCCTGGTACACAGATTCTTGTACTGGTGGGGTCCCCTGGCCTGGCCTGCACCCTCTCACAATCCAGGACCCCCCAGGAGATGTCAGAGAGCTGGTTTCGGCTGATCCCCGCAGGCAAGGCTGAGGGACCCCACCGGGGCAAGATCGGGGCCGAGGAGGGACTGTGGGAGGGCTTTAGGGCATGTCTGGGCCCATCTTGCCCAGTCCCAATTGGCCAGACCCCAGCAGCAAGCTAACCTACCGGTCAGAGCATCTGCCCCCAGGTGGTCAGTGGGTGTCAAAGCGACGGGTCAAATGGTCAAATGAACAGTTGGATACTTAGCATATTAGGCTTTTATTATATAGAATAGATATTGATTTATTCAATACATCTGGATGGGTCTTGCAACTCTGCATGTTACTGATGTTGTGGCCCCACCCCATAATAAAGAAACAGAATTTCCGGAGGATGAGGCCCAGAAACCAGGAATTTAAAAAGATTCCCAGGTGGTTCTCATGTGCAGCCAAGGTTGAGAACCACTGCTCTAGAGGATGCCAGCATTCTTTGACTCATGGTCCAATCCTCCATATCCAAAGCCAGCAGTGTAACATCCAGTTTCCCTCCTCTCTCTTTAACTGTTTCTACTTGTAAAGCCCCAGTGATTCCATTGGGTCTAGCTAGATAGTCCAGGATAATGTCCCCAACACGACATTCCTAATTGAATCGCAGCTGCAAAGTGTATTTTACCATGTAAGCTAATATACTCACAGCTTTCAAGGAGTAGGACATCACCATCTTTGCGGGGGGGGGGGGGGGGGGGGCGGGGCGGTGGTAAGGGGCATTATCCTACCTTTCACAGTAGGATTCTCTGATAAGATGGCATTTGAGCAATGAGCCTTGAAAGAGGTGCAGTAAAACCAGGTAGACATCAGGAGATGAGGATCCCAGGCACTGGGAGCAGCAAATACAAAGGCCCTGTAGGAGAGTGGACTTGGCACGCTTAAGGAATAGTTAAGGAGCTGAGGGGGGAGAGAGAGAGAGAGGGAGAGAGAGAGAGAGAAGTGAGAGAGGGGACTTAGCGTGAGAGAGCAGATCAGAGGGGTAGCAGCAGAATAAGTCAGGGGTGCAGGGCCTGGTGGACAGTGTCATGACCACATCGATAACCTCATTCAATCGTCACTACAACCAGATAAAGCAGCAGCTATTACTTGTTTTCTTTTTACAGTTTAGAAACCAAGGCTTAGAAGACAGCTTCCAAGTGTTTTTTCCCCTGGACAATCTGATTCCAGCGCTTTCACCCAGGACAATCCTGCTTTATAGGAGCGAGAGGACGCACCAATGTGGAGAAAATATCCATGTCTCTGAGTCACGACTTCAACTCTGACTCAGAAGCCATAGCAGAGGGACAGAAAGCTCAGGAGCAAGGCCCAAATAGCTGGCCTCCTACCAGTTCCCCATGTGACAACAAAATTAAGGGCTGAGGGTGCTGGTATGTAATTAAAATTAAGCCAAGTAACCTTTTTGTCTTCAGGTTTGCTATCTGTAAAATGATAATACAGAGCTGCAAATGTACTTGCTACTAAAATATAAAAGAGAGACTCAGACTAATATGAACTTCCAAAATAGAAAAAAAAAAATGGGGCTTTGTGCCATCAGAAGACATTGCATTAAAAAAACGATTATCCAAGCTTTCCCTCTAATAGTAAGTTATTCTAGTGCATGAACTCTCTCCTCTCCCCTCCCTTCCCCTCCCCTCCCCTCCCCTCCCCTCCCCTCCCCTCCCCTCCCCTCCCCTCCCCTCCCCTCCCCTCCCCTCCCCTCCCCTCCTCTCCTCTCCTCTCCTCTCCTCTCCTCTCCTCTCCTCTCCTCTCCTCTCCTCTCCTCTCCTCTCCTCTCTTCTCTCCTCTCTCTTCCTGATATTTAATTGAAAACATTTTTTAAAAAGCACTGATTACCAGAAGTGCCTTTATTTTGCATTGCATGTATCTCTACCTCTAACTCCCAAGTTTTGCCATACTCTCTGGTAAAAGATGAGGAATCTTGGGGTGATTTTGTAGGTTGTGTGCCTGAGGAACTCTTGGAAAGAATAAAAGGGTTCTGGGAGATTTTCAGGCACAGAGAAGTGTTCCTTCCTCCTGCCCTGAGTTCCATGCCCAGTGACCCAGTGCATTTCAAGGGGAGAGTCAGGCCCAGTGCGGTTAGCATTGTTGCTAGAACAATCCAGCCATGTGGGTGATTGATAAAATTACATGTTTATAAGAAAACTGGGCCATTTAAAAGCAGAGCTATGTGTTCCCTTTCAAACACCTCCTTGGTTGTTTAGAATAGAATTATTAAACATGTCATTTGATTCTTTAATTTCCCCTATTCATAGCTTCCACTCATGGCTTTGAAATTCCTTTATGGCATCTACTTACAGCAGTCCAATTGCAAAATTTAAATGATATACATTAAGACAAAATGGACCTGTATGGCTGTTAGTGCTTTTGTTATCCTGTCAGGAAGGGATCCTGGAGGGAGCTGCATTATTCATGTAGCCCTGAACTTGCAGAAACAGCACATGGCCCAGAGTGTTAGGTATCACAAAGCATCTCCCTTAATGTGATCATAGCACAGCTCCCTGCTCCGCCCCTTGGTGCTTCCCACAGGCTCCTGCCTCCGAGCCTCCCCGCTGTTCCATTACCTCTGGTAGCTTTGGAGAAGGAGGTCCAAGTCACTACATGAGTTGCACCTCTCACATCTTTCTTCCCCAGTCTCATTCTGCCCCAGGTGAGTGTTTTCTGAACCACAAAGCTGCCAACAAAGAGCAACAGACCTGAACAACCAGGACAAGTTCAGGTGAGGCCTGAGAAGTGTCCCAATGTGAAAATGTTGCCTCATAGCCTTGCGGTGAACTTGTACAGTGGAGCAGGAAAGCACCACAGTGTGGGACCCAGAGAAAAATGGCCTTTTGTGCAAGTGGAAATGCAGGGTAGGGCCAGAGTAGGTTTACTGTTGTCCATGGAAAATAATGCAGTCATGAATAAATAATACAAGAATAACTTGTCTTTTGTGTACTCACAACTATAAACCTACTTTTCCCCCACTCTGTATATTCAGGTGTAGTCTTTCCACATTTAAAGATATTCAAGATGGAGTTATTATAAATACAGTGCCTCGATTTTTAGACACTGAGGATCCCTGAAGTGAGCAAGCACACTCCTGTGACTTCAAGGACTAATCTGACCCATGCAGAGCCTCATCTAGTCACCAGGCTTCAGCATTCAGTGGAGGCAGCTCTGCTGGGAGAGAGGAAGACCTGGGAATATATTGAGCTTAGTTTTTTCCACTTAATAATTCTATAAACTTGGGCAGCTTACATAGCTTTTTGAACCTCAATGTCTACATAAGAAAAATGGGCATAATGTTTCTCTCACTGGATTGTTGTCAGGCACAAATAGATCATGCATGGGGTTACTTCGTAGGCTATGAAATGCTACAAAAATGTAATTTATAAATATCATTCATGGGAAAGCAAAATTAATTCATTGGCCTTGCAGTTACTCAATTTCTTTGTTCTGTTTAAGTGTGGTAACCTTTTTTTCAAAAGAGGTATAGATATCTTGTCCACAATTGATGTCATTAGAAACCAACTCATTGTTAACATTTGTTTAACTGACTGGTAATAATGTAGTAAGACAAAATTGCAGTAGGTATAATGAAGAACATGCACCTACTTGAAGTAGGTATGAAATATGTCATGTTTCAGAATTATGGGGCTATTTTGGACACCTGACCAAGGAGGAGGGTTGGTTGAAGCTGAACTGTCTTCCTACCACAATCAGCTAGACATTTCTGTCTACATAAAGATTGGTTTCCTCACATGGAAGCCAATTTCTCTTAGACCATGACAACTGTGTAGTTTTCCACTAACCATGATTTACATGTAGCACAAAATATGGCACATGGCATGAATAATATGCTAACTCAAAATGTCTGATATCCATGATGATACCTGCAGGTACTCATGCTATAAAGCCAATTTCAATATTTTTGGGCGTTGCCACTGTGAGCATGGCCTTCCTCTTGTCTTCATTCTTTCTCTCATTTCCACTTTTTCTTTCTTTTGCTTGCTATTCTTTCCACTTTCCTCTTTAAAAAAAAATCCAGCTCTTTTTCTTTTTAAGACCATTGAATGTGACCATTCAACCCAATAGATGGCTTCCGTCAGTGTATCAGATCAAACCAATATACTTTGGTTGAACCCCTTGCTCTTGAAATGCTGATGTCCAATATGAGAGAGTCTCTAATGATGGACCTGGAATATACTATTCTGTGCTTTAGAGGGAGAGGTATACACATATAGGCATGTTTGGGGAAAGACCAAGCATGAAATGAAGAAAGTGTAGTTATGTATTCAATACACTCTGAGCTGAACAAGAAAGGACTGTTTGACAAACTAGAAATACAAGCAGGTAATCTAGCAAACAAGATGTGCTGGTGTTGTAAATTGGTTGAGTGATCTTTGAGGAGAATTAAAATGCTACCCATAGATCTAATTGAATATTTTTCATTTTGTCTTCTTAGCCTAATAAAACCATGAGAAGACAGAGGCATATAGATGTAACATACATCTTCACCCTTACTATTATTGTGACTTTCTTAGTTTTCCCATTAATTACAGTGATTTTCTCCACATACTCAAATTGTCAGAGTATGAATAAGCGAAATGTCTTAATGATATGATTTATTGCAACAGCACAGAATGTTCAGAAGTAGATAGCAAATACCTCATTTTTTGTTTTTATGACCAAGGCTTCAGAAAAATGAATGTGCACAATTCCAACTAGTTTCCCTTAGTTGCCATTTTAGTCATTTCTGCATTTCAAGCTCCTGAATAGCATGCTATTTGCCCTCCAAAAATACCAAACTGGTATATAAATTGATTCTTATATTGCTTGGGACCCAGCCTTAACATCAAAGAATTTTTCATATTCTCATCATATTTTTGAATTCAATTTTTTTTTACAAATGGAACTCTTTCAGCCTTAAAAAGAAACATAAAGTCTTTGCTTTGGTTGATATTTTACTTTTTTGCTCCACCATGGAGTATATTATCAAGTAGGTTGCAATTCGAGAATCCTTCTTAATCTTTTCTGAATTTCTCATAAATAACATACATATAAAGGAATTTTAGTAGAAAATATTTATTCACCTTGATTTAAAATAAAATCAGATTCCATTATTTATGGTGCATTATTTTTGAAATGACTAATGGAAGGCATCAAGTAATGTAAATAAATTTTAACAGAAATGTTAAGTTCACAAAGAATATTTAAAAATATATGTAGCCCTTTATTTAATATGAAAACCTGTGTTGTTTTTTTTGTTGGGTTGATCATATACCATATATTGAGCAAATAAATGGAATAGTAGTTAGAATTTTAGATATATTTTCTTAGTGTAGATTGTTTGTAGTAGGAACTGTGTCTTAGGCATTTGCACTTACTTAGTACCAGACAAAGCACCTCGCTCAGTTAAGAACTAATGAATAGGCTCTGCTTGATCTCTATCCTCCCCTGATTTTTGCTACAGCCTTTGCTCCTCGCACCCCCCCCCCCCCACCCAACTCCAGAAATCCCAGGTTTGTTCCTCTCTATTGATCTCCTTTTAGCATCTACTACAGCACATTCAGTGCTCACTCAAACTTGTCTGAGGGTCTTGGAACTCCCCAGGCCTGGCACAGGGGGGGCATTGGCCATGGCTCTGCACCATCAGCACCTCTGCTCAGGGACTGAGACCAGTGCCGAGCTGCTGGGGGCAGTCAGAGCAACAGCAGCATATCTGAGAAACCAGGTCTCAAGAACCTTTAGTGCAGTGGCTTAGCTGAGCATCTCCGCACATTGAGCAACACACTGCATCCAAGGCAACCCATTATTAAAGCAAGTTCTTCATGCACTGACAAGGTTATGCTGGATCTTGTGTTATATAAAAAGTGAGAAAACAGTATGGAGTTTCCTCAAAAAATTAAAAATGGAACTCCCATTTGACCCAGTAATCCCACTTCTAGGAATATATCCCAAAAAGTCAGAAACACCAATCAGAAAGGACATATGCACCCCTATATTCATAGCAGCACAATTTACAATAGCTAATATTTGGAAACAGCCTAAGAGCCCATCAGCAGATGCGTGGATTAAAAAACTGTGGTACATCTACACAATGGAATACTATGCTGCTCTAAAAAAGAAGGAACTTTTACCATTTGCAACAGCATGGTTGGACCTGGAGAGCATTATGCTAAGCAAAATAACCCAGTTGGAAAAAGATAAATATCACATGATCTCACTTATTTAAGGAATATAATGAACAATATAAACTAATGAATAAAAATAGATCCAGAGACAGAGGAACACTGAACAGACTGTCAAACCTCAGAGGGAAGGTAGGGGAGTCTGGGGGGAGGAGGGGAGGGCAGGAGTAAGAGGTCAACGAAAGGATTTGTATGCATTCATATTAGCATAACCAATGGACATGGACACTGGGGCTGTAGGGGTGTGTCCTGGGGGGTGGGAGTGGCTGGGGTGGGGTTAATGGGGGAAAAGGAGACATATGTAATAATTTAAACAATCCTATATAATAAAAGCCTAATATGCTAAGTGTCCAGTCATCCGTTCAACCAATCAAAGCGTAATATGCTAATGATATGCTAAGGCTGCTCAATCGCTCTCTATGATGTGCACTGACCATCAGGGGGCAGACACTCCAACTGGTAGGTTAGCTTGCTGCTGGAGTCCAGCCAATCAGGACTGAGAAAGATGGACCAGACATGCCCTGGAGCCTCCCGTGGTCCCTCCCCGGCAAGCCAACCTTCCACATCCCTCCCTAACCCCGGTCCTGCACCGGTGGGGTCCCTTAGCCTGGCCTGCACCCTCTCGCAATCCAGGACCCCTCGGGGATGTCAGAGAGCTGGTTTTGGTTCAATCTCGCAGGCCATGCCGAGGGACCTCACTGGTGCACAAATTCGTGCATCAGGCCTCTAGTTAAAAATGAAAGTGTACATGCGCGCCACAAAGAATACATCTGCTTCCTTCTCAACTCAAAGAGACTTTACCATTCATATGCATCTCATGTTTGGTAAATCCACTCTTTACATCAAAATCAACTTTAAGGCACTTCTTACATGAAGTGAAAATTTCATTTTAAAATGAAAATATTAAATGTGATTAATATCAGCTAGAATTACCCATCATTTTTTTCCATGAAATGGTTTACTTTAAAATTGAATTCATCTATTTTTTTAAAAAGTTAAATAAAATGCATGAGATTTGACCTAACAAATACTATTTACTCATCCCAAATCTTCATTCCACCTCCCCCTGTTCACACTGGCCTTTTTTCTTGCATCCAAAAAAAACTTTTTGCATGTTCTTTGTCCTCTTAGATCTTTTCTTCAGTCAAGCTCCTTGCTCTTGTCTCCATCCTGCAACCACTCCCCACCTCCCACAGTCTGACTATCTCCAATTAAACCCTTTCTCTGGAAAGCCAGTAGTGGTATCCCAGTTACCATCATTCAGGTAATATTTTTTTATCTCATTATTTTTTCTGAAGCATTTTAGGATTCCATTTTAGTTCTTCTTCTCTCTTTATGCTATATTTTCCTTGCTTGCTTTAATTCATACCCAAGCATCTGTATTAGCCAGTGTTCTCCAGAGAAACAGAACCAATAGAATATATAGAGATAATATGAGATTTATTATAGGGCTTGGCTCACATGGTTATTCAAGTCTAGAGGCTCCATCTGCCCAATGCAAGCTGCAGTGCCAAGAAAGACAGTGGTATAATTCAGTTCGAGTCTGAAAGCCCCAGAACCAGGAGTGCCAGTGTCTAAGGGGAGGAGGAGATGGATGTCTCAGCTCAATCAGAGAGAGCAAATTCACCTTTCTTCCATCTTTTTATTTTCTTCAGGTCCCCCATGGATGAGATGGTGCCCACTTGCATTGGTGAAGATAATCTTTACTCAGTCAATCAATTCAAATGCTAATCTCTTACAGAAACACCCTCAGGAGCACACCTAGAATGTTTTACCAGCTATCTGACACCCCTTAGCTCAGCCAAGCTGACACAAAATTAACGATCACATTACAAAGTAGAACCTAAAAGCCCATGACTCCCAGACTTGCAGCTTTGATCCAGACCTCCTTCCTGAACCCCATACTTTCGTTTATCTTTGCCTTTTAGGCATCTCTGCTTAGATATTCTACAGTGATGATGTCCCAAACAGAAGTCACCATCTTCTACAATGTTCCTACAGCCCGTCCCATGAATCCTTTCCTGGATCTCTTATCTGTAAATGATACTTTCTTAACTCAGCTGCCAAAACCAAAGAATGAGATTATTATTTCTACTTCAAAGCCCACGTCTTGTCAGTACCTTGTTCCATTGATCCCACTTCCTAAATAATTCTCATTTTGGTCCCCCATCTCTATTACCATGGCCACCCTTGGGGTTCATGTCCTTGACATCACTTGTCTATTTATCATAACAGACTACCTTTGTGAGAATCTGATCCCTCCCTCTACAGCTAAAATTCTGCAGTGGCTTCTGGTTGCCTTCAGATAAAACTCTAGAGTGTTCTGCTTGACAAAGTCTTCCATGATCAGGACCCTGTCCAGGCTCCACTCCCACTTGCCTTATACCTTCAGCCCCTCTCCCCACTTAACACTTTACATTCTGGGAGTATTGAACCACTTCCAGTTTCCCCAAACACTCCATTGTCTACACACTGCTGTACTTGGGGCACGCTGTTTTGCCTGGCATGCTTTTCACATTGTCTGCTCATTTTTCAAGGCTCAGTTAGACACTGCCTTTATGTGAAGCTTACCTTTTCTTCCCTGGACATGCATGCTTCCAATGTGTTTAGGCCTTATTTTATCATAACCTGAAGGATCATTTTTTAACTCGCTATTAGGTTGTAACCTTCTGGGAGACCAAGTTATGTGTTTCCATCTATGTGTTTGTGTCACATATACATAGTGTCTCACACATAGTAGGGACTCAATAAATACAGGGTGGGCAAAAGTAGGTTAATAATAGTAATAAATAATACAATAATAAATAAATACATAATAATACAGGAACAAATGGTGTTTGTATACTCACAACTGTAAACCTATGTTTGTCTACCCCTCTATTTGTTAAAGTAATGAATACCTGAATGAATAAATGAGTGAAATTGTTAAATCAGTAAGAGCTTTGAAGCTATGTGCTTCTTATCTTGATTCTGTGCAGGCACGTTATTAATTAAATTCTGGGTGCATGACAAGTCTTATGGAGCATGATTATATTTCTACCTAAGATGATGATAAAAATATTTGCATGAAAATGAGACAATACTCAGTTTCAGAGCAGCGCTCTCTCTCAATACTCCAAATAAATTCCATTACCTGTTGGAATATAAATGAAAATGAATCCGCTGCAGTAATGGGTTTTCAGACCAATTTTCCAAGCAAGAGCTCATTTCCTGCTGAAAGTAAATATGCTCCCCGAGCTCAGGAAATCAGCTATTGCTTATGTGTACACATGCACCGAGGATGAGCTCTCATCTCATTCAGGATCCATGAGCTTTGAAATGAGCCCTGAGTGTGAGCAAGACATCTGTAGGTTCCACAAATTCCACTTGCTCAAATTAACAAGCAAACCCTTGAGTTTCTAAATAATTGAGTTATGAAGGCACCTCATATTTGAAGCATTTGCTTTGGCTCTAAATAGAGAACTATTTCTTACCTAAAGAAATCGAAGTGTAAGGCAATATATCAGGAAAATGCCCCAATCTTTGGGTGGTTTTAATGTTATCTTTCTTCCCCTTTTCATTCATTCCCTTATTAAATCTCATGAAGGCCCTTCTTAAGTTGCCAATGGAAGGATGTATAATTTACTATGTTCCAGCATTATGCTAAATAGTCATTTTAATAGATTTTAATAACCGAATGAGATGGGTACTATAATTATCTCTACATAATAGAGGAGGAACCTGATTCAGGCAGAGAACAAGTCATACAGCTCACAAATGGTAAAACCAAGGCTCAAATCCAAATTTGATTCCGAAATTTTGCTTGTCACCCTTTGTGGCCCACCTCATCCAAAGCATGCTTAAAATTTGTGAGATGGAAAATTACTTCATCTTCTTTTAAACTACCTCACACTCTACTTAACAAGAATTGCACACATCTCATTACTATTTCATTATCTTTCACTTTATAAAGTAGGTAGGTTTACAGCTAGTGGTGCTGTTTCTAGTTTGTTAGATGTGATAACTGGTTCAAAGGAGCTAATTACTCCAAAGAAAATGGAGTGAGTAGGGAGGAAACTTACCTATTTCCTGATCACGTTATTGGGAAATAGCAAAACAAAACAAAATCTAAGAAAATGGAGACATTTCAGTGAAAGTAGCAG